>NW_027141733.1:600000-808511 GCF_036365525.1 Heterodontus francisci
TCAGTGTGTGGGGAAGGGTTTCACTGTGCGGGGAATGAGTTTCAGTGTGCGGGGAATGGGTTTCAGTGTGTGGGGAAGGGTTTCAGTGTGTGGGGAAGGGTTTCAGTGTGTGGGGAAGGGGTTTCAGTATGTGGGGAAGGGGTTTCAGTGTGTGTGGAATGGTTTCAGTGTGTGGGGAATGGTTTCAGCGTGTTGGGAAGGGGTTTCAGTGTGTGGGGAAGGGTTTCAGTGTGTGGGGAAGGGTTTCAGTGTGTGGGGAACGGTTTCAGTGTTTGGGGAAGGGGTTTCAGTGTGCGGGGAAGGGTTTCAGTGTGTGGGGAAGTGTTTCACTGTGTGGGGAAGGTATTTCAGTGAGTGGGGAAGGGGATTCAGTTTGTGGGGAAGGGTTTCAGTGTGTGGGGAAAGGATTTCAGTGTGTGGGGAAGGTGATTCAGTGTGTGAGGAAGGGGATTCTCTGTGTGGGGAAGGGGTTTCAGTGTGAGGGGAAGGGGTTTCAGTGTGTGGGGAATGGTTTCAGTGTGTGGGGAAGGGGTTTCAGTGTGTGGGGAAGGGGTTTCAGTTTGTGTGGAAGGGGTTTCAGTGTGTGAGAAATGGTTTCAGTGAGTGGGGAAGGGGTTTCAGTGTGTGTGGAAGGGGTTTCAGTGTGTGGGGAATGTGGCTCAGTGTGTGGGGAAGGTGTTTCAGTTTGTGGGGAATGGTTTCAGTGTGCGTGGAAGGGGTTTCACTGTGTGGGGAAGTGGTTTCAGTGTGTGGGGAATGGTTTCAGTGTTTGGGGAAGGGGTTTCAGTGTGTGGGGAAGGGTTTCAGTGTGTGGGGAAGGGGTTTCAGTGTGTGGGGACGGGGTTTCAGTGTGTGGGGAAGGGGATTCAGTGTGTGGGAAATGGTGTCAGTTTGTGGGGACGGGTTTCAGTGTGTGGGGAAGCGTTTCAGTGTTTGGGGTAGGTGTTTCACTGTGAGGGGAAGTGTTTTCAGTGTGTGGTGAATGGTTTCACTGTGTGGGGAATGGCTTCAGTGTGTGGGGAAGGTGTTTCACTGTGTGTGGAAGGTGTTTCAGTGTGGGGTGAAGGGGTTTCAGTGTGTGGGGAATGTGTTTCAGTGTGTGGGGAGGGTTTACACTGTGTGTGGAATGTGTTTCAGTGTGTGGGGAAGGGGTTTCACTTTGTGGGGAAAGGGTTTCACTGTGTGGGGACGGGGTTTCAGTGTGTGGGGAATGGTTTCAGTGTGTGGGGAACGGATTTCAGTGTGTAGGGAAGGTGATTCAGTGTGTAGGGAAGGTGATTCAGTGTGTGGGGAAGGGGTTTCAGTGTGTGGGGAAGGGTTTCAGTGTGTGGGGAAGGGGTTTCACTGTGTGGGGAAAGGGTTTCACTGTGTGGGGAAGGGGTTTCAGTGTGTGGGGAATGGTTTCAGTGTGTGGGGAACGGATTTCAGTGTGTAGGGAAGGTGATTCAGTGTGTGGAGAAGGGGATTCTCTGTGTGGGGAAGGGGCTTAAGTGTGTGGGGAAGGGGTTTCAGTGTGTGGGGATGGGGTTTCAGTGTGTGGGGAATGGTTTCGGTGTGTGGGGAAGGGGTTTCAGTGTGTGGGGAAGGGGTTTCAGTGTGTGTGGAAGGGGTTTCAGTGTGTGGGGAATGTGGCTCAGTGTGTGGGGAAGGGGTTTCAGTGTGTGGGGAATCGATTCAGCGTGTGGGGAAGGGGTTTCACTGTGTGGGGAAGGGGTTTCAGTGTGTGGGGAATGGTTTCACTGTTTGGGGAATGGTTTCAGTGTGTGGTTAAGGGGTTTCACTGTGTGTGGAATATGTTTCAGTGTGGGGTGAAGGGGTTTCAGTATGTGGGGTGGGGTTTCACTGTGTGAGGAATGTGTTTCAGTGTGTGGGGAAGGTGTTTCAGTGTGTGGGGAAGGGTTTCAGTGAGTGGGGAATGGTTTCAGTGTGTCGGGAAGGGGTTTCAGTGAGTGGGGAAGGGTTTCAGTGTGTGGGGAAGGGTTTCACTGTGCGGGGAATGAGTTTCAGTGTGCGGGGAATGGGTTTCAGTCAGTGGGGAAGGGTTTCAGTGTGTGGGGAAGGGTTTCAGTGTGTGGGGAAGGGGTTTCAGTATGTGGGGAAGGGGTTTCAGTGTGTGTGGAATGGTTTTAGTGTGTGGGGAATGGTTTCAGTGAGTGGGGAAGGGGTTTCAGTGTGTGGGGACGGGGTTTCAGTGTGTGGGGAAGGGGATTCAGTGTGTGGGAAATGGTTTCAGTTTGTGGGGACGGGTTTCAGTGTGTGGGGAAGCGTTTCAGTGTTTGGGGTAGGTGTTTCACTGTGAGGGGAAGTGTTTTCAGTGTCTGGTGAATGGTTTCACTGTGTGGGGAATGGCTTCAGTGTGTGGGGAAGGGCTTTCACTGTGTGTGGAAGGTGTTTCAGTGTGGGGTGAAGGGGTTTCAGTGTGTGGGTAATGTGTTTCAGTGTGTGGGGAGGGTTTTCACTGTGTGTGGAATGTGTTTCAATGTGTGGGGAAGGGGTTTCAGTGTGTGGGGAAGGGGTTTCAGTGTGTGGGGAAGGGGTTTCAGTGTGTGGGGAAAGGTTTCAATGTGTGGGGACGGGTTTCAGTGTGTGGGGAAGGGGTTTCACTGTGTGGGGAAAGGGTTTCACTGTGTGGGGAAGGGGTTTCAGTGTGTGGGGAATGGTTTCAGTGTGTGGGGAACGGATTTCAGTGTGTGGGGAAGGTGATTCAGTGTGTGGAGAAGGGGATTCTCTGTGTGGGGAAGGGGCTTCAGTGTGTGGGGAAGGGGTTTCAGTGTGTGGGGAAGGGGTTTCAGTGTGTGGGGAATGGTTTCGGTGTGTGGGGAAGGGGTTTCAGTGTGTGGGGAAGGGGTTTCAGTGTGTGTGGAAGGGGTTTCAGTGTGTGGGGAATGTGGCTCAGTGTGTGGGGAAGGGGTTTCAGTGTGGGGGGAATGGATTCAGTGTGTGGGGAAGGGGTTTCACTGTGTGGGGAAGGGGTTTCAGTGTGTGGGGAATGGTTTCACTGTTTGGGGAATGGTTTCAGTGTGTGGTTAAGGGGTTTCACTGTGTGTGGAATATGTTTCAGTGTGGGGTGAAGGGGTTTCAGTATGTGGGGTGGGGTTTCACTGTGTGAGGAATGTGTTTCCGTGTGTGGGGAAGGTGTTTCAGTGTGTGGGGAAGGGTTTCAGTGAGTGGGGAATGGTTTCAGTGTGTGGGGAAGGGGTTTCATTGAGTGGGGAAGGGTTTCAGTGTGTGGGGAAGGGTTTCACTGTGCGGGGAATGAGTTTCAGTGTGCGGGGAATGGGTTTCAGTGAGTGGGGAAGGGTTTCAGTGTGTGGGGAAGGGTTTCAGTGTGTGGGGAAGGGGTTTCAGTATGTGGGGAAGGGGTTTCAGTGTGTGTGGAATGGTTTTAGTGTGTGGGGAATGGTTTCAGCGTGTGGGGAAGGGGTTTCAGTGTGTGGGGAAGGGTTTCAGTGTGTGGGGAACGGTTTCAGTGTGTGGGGAAGGGGTTTCAGTGTGCGGGGAAGGGTTTCAGTGTGTGGGGAAGGGTTTCAATGTGTGGGGAAGGGTTTCAGTGAGTGGGGAAGGGGTTTCAGTGTGTGGGGACGGGGTTTCAGTGTGTGGGGAAGGGGATTCAGTGTGTGGGAAATGGTTTCAGTTTGTGGGGACGGGTTTCAGTGTGTGGGGAAGCGTTTCAGTGTTTGGGGTAGGTGTTTCACTGTGAGGGGAAGTGTTTTCAGTGTCTGGTGAATGGTTTCACTGTGTGGGGAATGGCTTCAGTGTGTGGGGAAGGGCTTTCACTGTGTGTGGATGGTGTTTCAGTGTGGGATGAAGGGGTTTCAGTGTGTGGGGAATGTGTTTCAGTGTGTGGGGAGGGTTTTCACTGTGTGTGGAATGTGTTTCAATGTGTGGGGAAGGGGTTTCAGTGTGTGGGGAAGGGGTTTCAGTGTGTGGGGAAAGGTTTCAATGTGTGGGGACGGGTTTCAGTGTGTGGGGAAGGGGTTTCACTGTGTGGGGAAAGGGTTTCACTGTGTGGGGAAGGGGTTTCAGTGTGTGGGGAATGGTTTCAGTGTGTGGGGAACGGATTTCAGTGTGTGCGGAAGGTGATTCAATGTGCGGAGAAGGGGATTCTCTGTGTGGGGAAGGGGCTTCAGTGTGTGGGGAAGGGGTTTCAGTGTTTGGGGAAGGGGTTTCAGTGTGTGGGGAATGGTTTCGGTGAGTGGGGAAGGGGTTTCAGTGTGTGGGGAAGGGGTTTCAGTGTGTGTGGAAGGGGTTTCAGTGTGTGGGGAATGTGGCTCAGTGTGTGGGGAAGGGGTTTCAGTGTGTGGGGAATGGATTCAGTGTGTGGGGAATGGGTTTCACTGTGTGGGGAAGGGGTTTCAGTGTGTGGGGAATGGTTTCACTGTTTGGGGAATGGTTTCAGTGTGTGGTTAAGGGTTTTCACTGTGTGTGGAATATGTTTCAGTGTGGGGTGAAGGGGTTTCAGTATGTGGGGTGGGGTTTCACTGTGTGAGGAATGTGTTTCAGTGTTTGGGGAAGGTGTTTCAGTGTGTGGGGAAGGGTTTCAGTGAGTGGGGAATGGTTTCAGTGTGTGGGGAAGGGGTTTCAGTGAGTGGGGAAGGGTTTCAGTGTGTGGGGAAGGGTTTCACTGTGCGGGGAATGAGTTTCAGTGTGCGGGGAATGGGTTTCAGTATGTGGGGAAGGGGTTTCAGTGTGTGTGGAATGGTTTTAGTGTGTGGGGAATGGTTTCAGCGTGTGGGGAAGGGGTTTCAGTGTGTGGGGAAGGGTTTCAGTGTGTGGGGAACGGTTTCAGTGTGTGTGGAAGGGGTTTCAGTGTGCGGGGAAGGTTTTCAGTGTGTGGGGAAGGGTTTCAATGTGTGGGGAAGGTGTTTCAGTGAGTGGGGAAGGGGATTCAGTTTGTGGGGAAGGGTTTCAGTGTGTGGGGAAAGGATTTCAGTGTGTGGGGAAGGTGATTCAGTGTGTGGGGAAGGGGATTCTCTGTGTGGGGAAGGGGTTTCAGTGTGTGGGGAAGGGGTTTCAGTGTGTGGGGAATGGTTTCAGTGTGTGGGGAAGGGGTTTCAGTGTGTGGGGAAGGGGTTTCAGTGTGTGTGGAAGGGGTTTCAGTGTGTGGGATATGGTTTCAGTGTGTGGGGAAGGGGTTTCAGTGTGTGTGGAAGGGGTTTCAGTGTGTGTGGAAGGAGGCTCAATGTGTGGGGAAGGTGGTTCAGTGTGTGGGGAATGGTTTCAGTGTGTGTGGAAGGGGTTTCACTGTGTGGGGAAGTGGTTTCAGTGTGTGGGGAATGGATTCAGTGTGTGGGAAAGGGGTTTCACTGAGTGGGGAAGGGGTTTCAGTGTCTGGGGAATGGTGTCACTGTTTGGGGAATGGTTTCAGTGTGTGGTTAAGGGGTTTCACTGTGTGAGGAATGTGTTTCAGTGTGTGGGGAAGGTGTTTCAGTGTGTGGGGAAGGGTTTCAGTGAGTGGGGAATGGTTTCAGTGTGTGGGGAAGGGGTTTCAGTGACTGGGGAAGGGTTTCAGTGTGTGGGGAAGGGTTTCACTGTGCGGGGAATGAGTTTCAGTGTGCGGGGAATGGGTTTCAGTGTGTGCGGAAGGGTTTCAGTGTGTGGGGAAGGGTTTCAGTGTGTGGGGAAGGGGTTTCAGTATGTGGGGAAGGGGTTTCAGTGTGTGTGGAATGGTTTCAGTGTGTGGGGAATGGTTTCAGCGTGTGGGGAAGGGGTTTCAGTGTGTGGGGAAGGGTTTCAGTGTGTGGGGAAGGGTTTCAGTGTGTGGGGAGCGGTTTCAGTGTGTGGGGAAGGGGTTTCAGTGTGCGGGGAAGGGTGTCAGTGTGTGGGGAATGGTTTCACTGTGTGGGGAAGGTGTTTCAGTGAGTGGGGAAGGGGATTCAGTTTGTGGGGAAGGGTTTCAGTGTGTGGGGAAAGGATTTCAGTGTGTGGGGAAGGTGATTCAGTGTGTGGGGAAGGGGATTCTCTGTGTGGGGAAGGAGTTTCAGTGTGTGGGGAAGGGGTTTCAGTGTGTGGGGAATGGTTTCAGTGTGTGGGGAAGGGGTTTCAGTGTGTGGGGAAGGGGTTTCAGTGTGTGTGGAAGGGGTTTCAGTGTGTGGGAAATGGTTTCAGTGAGTGGGGAAGGGGTTTCAGTGTGTGTGGAAGGGGTTTCAGTGTGTGGGGAATGTGGCTCAGTGTGTGGGGAAGGTGTTTCAGTTTGTGGGGAATGGTTTCAGTGTGTGTGGAAGGGGTTTCACTGTGTGGGGAAGTGGTTTCTGTGTGTGGGGAATGGTTTCAGTGTGTGGGGAAAGGGTTTCAGTTTGTGGGGAAGGGTTTCAGTGTGTGGGGAAGGGGTTTCAGTGTGTGGGGACGTGGTTTCAGTGTGTGGGGAAGGGGATTCAGTGTGTGGGAAATGGTTTCAGTTTGTGGGGACGGGTTTCAGTGTGTGGGGAAGCGTTTCAGTGTTTGGGGTAGGTGTTTCACTGTGAGGGGAAGTGTTTTCAGTGTGTGGTGAATGGTTTCACTGTGTGGGGAATGGCTTCAGTGTGTGGGGAAGGGGTTTCACTGTGTGTGGAAGGTGTTTCAGTGTGGGGTGAAGGGGTTTCAGTGTGTGGGGAATGTGTTTCAGTGTGTGGGGAGGGGTTTCACTGTGTGTGGAATGTGTTTCAGTGTGTGGGGAATGGGTTTCAGTCTGTGGGGAAGGGGTTTCAGTGTGTGGGGAAGGGGTTTCAGTGTGTGGGGAAAGGTTTCAATGTGTGGGGACGGGTTTCAGTGTGTGGGGAAGGGGTTTCACCGTGTGGGGGTATCGTTTCACTGTGTGGGGAAGGGGTTTCAGTGTGTGGGGAATGGTTTCAGTGTGTGGGGAACGGATTTCAGTGTGTGGGGAAGGGGATTCTCTGTGTGGGGAAGGGGCTTCAGTGTGTGGGGAAGGGGTTTCAGTGTGTGGGGAAGGGGTTTCAGTGTGTGGGGAATGGTTTCGGTGTGTGGGGAAGGGGTTTCAGTGTGTGGGGAAGGGGTTTCAGTGTGTGGGGAATGTGGCTCAGTGTGTGGGGAAGGGCTTTCAGTGTGTGGGGAAGGGGATTCAGTTTGTGGGGAACGGTTTCAGTGTGTGGGAAAGGGATTCTCTGTGTGGGGAAGGGGTTTCAGTTTGTGGGGAAGGGGTTTCAGTGTGTGGGGAATGGTTTCAGTGTGTGGGGAAGGGGTTTCAGTGTGTGGGGAAGGGGTTTCAGTGTGTGTGGAAGGGGTTTCAGTGTGTGGGATATGGTTTCAGTGTGTGGGGAAGGGGTTTCAGTGTGTGTGGAAGGGGTTTCAGTGTGTGGGGAATGTGGCTCAGTGTGTGGGGAAGGTGTTTCAGTGTGTGGGGAATGGTTTCAGTGTGTGTGGAAGGGGTTTCACTGTCTGGGGAAGTGGTTTCAGTGTGTGGGGAATGGTTTCAGTGTGTGTGGAAGGGGTTTCACTGTGTGGGGAAGTTGTTTCAGTGTGTGGGGAATGGTTTCAGTGTGTGGGGAAGGGTTTCAGTGTGTGGGGAAGGGGTTTAAGTGTGTGGGGGCGGGGTTTCAGTGTGTGGGGAAGGTGATTCAGTGTGTGGAGAAGGGGATTCTCTGTGTGGGGAAGGGGCTTCAGTGTGTGGGGAAGGGGTTTCAGTGTGTGGGGAATGGTTTCACTATGTGTGGAATGTGTTTAAGTGTGTGGGGAAGGGGTTGCAGTGTGTGGGGAAGGGTTTCTGATGTGGGGAAGGGTTTCAGTGTGTGGGGAAGGGGTTTCACTGTGTGGGGAAGGTCTATCAGTGTGTGCGGAATGGTTTCAGTGTGTGGGGAAGGTATTCAGTGTGTGGGGAAGGGGTTTCACTGTGAGGGGAAGGGGTTTTCAGTGTGTGGGGAATGGTTTCACTGTGTGGGGAATGGTTTCAGTGTGTGGGGAAGGGGTTTCACTGTGTGTGGAAGGTGTTTCAGTGTGGGGGGGAGGGTTTCAGTGTGTGTGGAAGAGTTTCAGTGTGCGGGGAAGGGGTTTCAGTGTGTGGGGAAGTGTTTAAGTGTGTGGGGAAGGATTTCACTATGCGGGGAAGGTGTTTCGATGTGTGGGGAAGGGTATTCACTGTGTGGGGAAGGGTTTCAGTGTGTGGGGAAGGGTTTCAGTGTGTGGGGAAGGGGTGTCAGTATGTGGGGATGGGGTTTCAGTGTGTGGGGTATGGTTTCAGTGTGTGGGGAATGGTTTCAGTGTGTGGGGAAGGGTTGCAGTGTGTGGGGAATGTTTTCAGTGTGTGGGGAATGGTTTCAGCGTGTGAAGAAGGGGTTTCAGTGTGTGGGGAAGGGGTTTCCCTTTGTGGGGAAGGTGTATCAGTGTGTGGGCAATGGTTTCAGTGTGTGGGGAATGTTTTAAGTGTGTGGGGAATGGTTTCAGCGTGTGAAGAAGGGGTTTCAGTGTGTGGGGAAGGGGTTTCCGTGTGTGGGGAAGGTGTATCAGTGTGTGGGCAATGGTTTCAGTGTGTGGGGAAGGTATTCAGTGTGTGGGGAAGGGGTTTCACTGTGAGGGGAAGGGGTTTTCAGTGTGTGGGGAATGGTTTCACTGTGTGGGGAATGGTTTCATTGTGTGGGGAAGGGGTTTCACTGTGTGTGGAAGGTGTTTCAGTGTGGGGGGGAAGGTTTCAGTGTGTGGGGAAGAGATTCAGTGTGTGGGGAAGGGGTTTCAGTGTGTGGGGAAGGGTTTAAGTGTGTGGGGAAGGGTTACACTGTGCGGGGAAGGTTTTTCGATGTGTGGGGAACGGTATTCACTGTGTGGGGAAGGGTTTCAGTGTGTGGGGAAGGGTTTCAGTGTGTGGGGAAGGGGTGTCAGTAGGTGGGGTAGGGGTTTCAGTGTGTGGGGAATGGTTTCAGTGTGTGGGGAATGGTTTCAGTGTGTGGGGAAGGGTTGCAGTGTGTGGGGAATGTTTTCAGTGTGTGGGGAATGGTTTCAGCGTGTGAAGAAGGGGTTTCAGTGTGTGGGGAAGGGGTTTCCCTGTGTGGGGAAGGTGTATCAGTGTGTGGGCAATGGTTTCAGTGTGTGGGGAATGTTTTAAGTGTGTGGGGAATGGTTTCAGCGTGTGAAGAAGGGGTTTCAGTGTGTGGGGAAGGGGTTTCCGTGTGTGGGGAAGGTGTATCAGTGTGTGGGCAATGGTTTCAGTGTGTGGGGAAGGTATTCAGTGTGTGGGGAAGGGGTTTCACTGTGAGGGGAAGGGGTTTTCAGTGTGTGGGGAATGGTTTCACTGTGTGGGGAATGGTTTCATTGTGTGGGGAAGGGGTTTCACTGTGTGTGGAAGGTGTTTCAGTGTGGGGGGGAGGGTTTCAGTGTGTGGGGAAGACTTTCAGTGTGTGGGGAAGGGGTTTCAGTGTGTGGGGAAGGGTTTAAGTGTGTGGGGAAGGGTTTCACTGTGCGGGGAAGGTGTTTCGATGTGTGGGGAAGGGTATTCACTGTGTGGGGAAGGGTTTCAGTGTGTGGGGAAGGGTTTCAGTGTGTGGGGAAGGGGTGTCAGTATGTGGGGTAGGGGTTTCAGTGTGTGGGGAATGGTTTCAGTGTGTGGGGAATGGTTTCAGTGTGTGGGGAAGGGTTGCAGTGTGTGGGGAATGTTTTCAGTGTGTGGGGAATGGTTTCAGCGTGTGAAGAAGGGGTTTCAGTGTGTGGGGAAGGGGTTTCCCTGTGTGGGGAAGGTGTATCAGTGTGTGGGCAATGGTTTCAGTGTGTGGGGAATGTTTTAAGTGTGTGGGGAATGGTTTCAGCGTGTGAAGAAGGGGTTTCAGTGTGTGGGGAAGGGGTTTCCGTGTGTGGGGAAGGTGTATCAGTGTGTGGGCAATGGTTTCAGTGTGTGGGGAAGGTATTCAGTGTGTGGGGAAAAGGGTTTCACTGTGAGGGGAAGGGGCTTTCAGTGTGTGGGGAATGGTTTCACTGTGTGGGGAATGGTTTCAGTGTGTGGGCAAGGGTTTCACTGTGCGGGGAAGGTGTTTCGGTGTGTGGGGAAGGGTATTCACTGTGTGGCGAAGGTTTTCAGTGTGTGGGGAAGGGTTTCAGTGTGTGGGGAAGGGGTGTCAGTATGTGGGGAAGGGGTTTCAGTGTGTGGGGAATGGTTTCAGTGTGTGGGGAATGGTTTCAGTGTGTGGGGAAGGGTTTCAGTGTGTGGGGAATGTTTTCAGTGTGTGGGGAATTGTTTCATTTTGTGAAGAAGGGGTTTCAGTGTGTGGGGAAGGGGTTTCCCTCTGTGGGGAAGGTTCATCAGTGTGTGGGCAATGGTTTCAGTGTGTGGGGAAGGTATTCAGTGTGTGGGGAAGGGGTTTCACTGTGAGGGGAAGGGGCTTTCAGCGTGTGGGGAATGGTTTCACTGTGTGGGGAATGGTTTTAGTGTGTGGGGAAGGGGTTTCACTGTGTGTGGAAGGTGTTTCAGTGTGGTGGGAAGGGTTTCATTGTGTGGGGAAGGGTTACAGTGTGTGGGGAAGGGGTTTCAGTGTGTGGGGAAGGGTTTCAGTGTGTGGGGAATGGTTTCACTGTGCGGGGAAGGTGTTTCAGTGTGTGTGGAAGGGTATTCACTGTTGGGGAAGGGTTTCAGTGTGTGGGGAATGGTTTCAGTGTGTGGGGAAGGGGTTTCAGTATGTGGGGAAGGGTTTCAGTGTGTGGGGAATTGTTTCAGTGTGTGGTGAATGGTTTCAGCTTGTGGGGAAGGGGTTTCAGTGTGTGGGGAAGGATTTCAGTGTGTGGGAAATGGTTTCACTGTGTGGGGAATGGTTTCAGTGTGTGGGGAAGGGGTTTCACTGTGTGTGGAAGGTGTTTCAGTGTGGGGGGAAGGGTTTCAGTGTGTGGGGAAGAGTTTCAGTGTGTGGGGAAGGGGTTTCAGTGTGTGGGGAAGGGTTTATGTGTGTGGGGAAGGGTTTCACTGTGCGGGGAATGTGTTTCGGTGTGTGGGGAAGGGTATTCACTGTGTGGGAAAGGGTTTCAGTGTGTGGTGAAGGGTTTCAGTGTGTGGGGAAGGGGTGTCAGTATGTGGGGAAGGGGTTTCAGTGTGTGGGGAATTGTTTCAGTGTGTGGGGAATGGTTTCAGTGTGTGGGGAAGGGTTTCAGTGTGTGGGGAATGTTTTCGGTGTGTGGGGAATGGTTTCAGCGTGTGAAGAAGGGGTTTCAGTGTGTGGGGAAGGGGTTTCCCTGTGTGGGGAAGGTGTATCAGTGTGTGGGCAATGGTTTCAGTGTGTGGGGAAGGTATTCAGTGTGTGAGGAAGGGGTTTCACTGTGAGGGGAAGGGGCTTTCAGTGTGTGGGGAATGGTTTCACTGTGTGGGGAATGGTTTCAGTGTGTGGGGAAGGGGTTTCACTATGTGAGGAAGGTATTTCAGTGTGGTGGGAAGGGTTTCATTGTGTGGGGAAGGGTTTCAGTGTGTGGGGAAATGGTTTCAGTGTGTGGGGAAGGGTTTCAGTGTGTGGGGAAGGGTTTCACTGTGCGGGGAAGGTGTTTCAGTGTGTGTGGAAGGGTATTCACTGTTGGGGAAGGGTTTCAGTGTGTGGGGAATGGTTTCAGTGTGTGGGGAAGGGGATTCAGTATGTGGGGAAGGGTTTCAGTGTGTGGGGAATGGTTTCAGTGTGTGGGGAATGGTTTCAGCTTGTGGGGAAGGGGTTTCAGTGTGTGGGGAAGGATTTCAGTGTGTGGGGAAGGGTTTCAGTGTGTGGGGAAGGGGTTACAGTGTGTGGGGAAGGGGTTTCAGTGTGTGGGGATGGAGTTTTAGTGTGTGGTGAATGGATTTCAGTGTGTGGGGAAGGTGATTCAGTGTGTGGAGATGGGGATTCTCTGTGTGGGGAAGGGGTTTCAGTGTGTGGGGAAGGGGTTTCAGTGTGTGGGGAATGGATTCAGTGTGTGGGGAAGTGGTTCAGTGTGTGGGGAATGGTTTCAGTGTGTGGGGAATGTTTTCAGCGTGTGGGGATGGGGTTTCAGTGTGTGGGGAACGATCTCAGTGTATGGGGAGGGGTTTCACTATGTGTGGAATGTGTTTCAGTGTGTGGGAAAGGGGTTTCAGTGTGTGGGGAAGGGTTTCAGTGTGTGGAGTAGGGGTTTCAGTGTGTGGGGAAGGGGTTTCAGTGTGTGGGGAAGGGGTTTCAGTGTGTGGGGAATGGTTTCAGTGTGTGGGGAAGGGGTTTCACTCTGTGTGAAAGGTGTTTCAGTGTGGGGTGAAGGGGTTTCAGTGTGTGGGGAAGTGTTTCAGTGTGTGGGGAGGGGTTTCACTGTGTGTGGAATGTGTTTCAGTCTGTGGGGAAGGGGTTTCAGTATGTGGGGAAGGTGTTTCAGTGTGTGGGGAAGGGGAATCAGTGTGTGGAAAAGGGTATCAGTGTGTGGGGAAGGGTTTCAGTGTGCGGGGAAGGTGTTTCAGTGTGTGGGGAAGGGGAATCAGTGTGTGGGAAAGGGTTTCAGTGTGTGGGGAAGGGGTTTCAGTGTGTGTGGAAGGGTTTCAGTGTGCGGGGAAGGTGTTTCAGTGTGTGGGGAAGGGGAATCAGCGTGTGGGAAAGGGTTTCAGTGTGTGGGGAAGGGGTTTCAGTGTGTGTGGAATGGTTTCAGTGTGTGGGGAATGGTTTCAGCGTGTGGGGAAGGGGTTTCAACGTGTGGGGAAGGGGTTCAGTGTGTGGGGAACGGTTTCAGTGTGTGGGGAAGGGGTTTCAGTGTGCGGGGAAGGGTTTCAGTGTGTGGGGAAGGGTTTCACTGTGTGGGGAAGGTGTTTCAGTGAGTGGGGAAGGGGTTTCAGTTTGTGGGGAAGGGTTTCAGTGTGTGGGGAAAGGATTTCAGTGTGTGGGGAAGGTGATTCAGTGTGTGGGGAAGGGGATTCTCTGTGTGGGGAAGGGGTTTCAGTGTGTGGGGAAGGGGTTTTAGTGTGTGGGGAATGGTTTCAGTGTGTGGGGAAGGGGTTTCAGTGTGTGTGGAAGGGGTTTCAGTGTGTGTGGAAGGGGTTTCAGTGTGTGGGAAATGGTTTCAGTGAGTGGGGAATGGGTTTCAGTGTGTGTGGAAGGGGTTTCAGTGTGTGGGGAATGTGGCTCAGTGTGTGGGGAAGGTGTTTCAGTTTGTGGGGAATGGTTTCAGTGTGTGTGGAAGGGGTTTCACTGTGTGGGGAAGTGGTTTCAGTGAGTGGGGAATGGTTTCAGTGTGTGGGGAAGGGGTTTCAGTGTGTGGGGAAGGGTTTCAGTGTGTGGAGAAGGGGTTTCAGTGTGTTGGGGCGGGGTTTCAGTGTGTGGGGAAGGGGATTCAGTGTGTGGGAAATGGTTTCAGTTTGTGGGGACGGGTTTCAGTGTGTGGGGAAGCGTTTCAGTGTTTGGGGAAGGTGTTTCACTGTGAGGGGAAGGGTTTCAGTGTGTGGTGAATGGTTTCACTGTGTGGGGAATGGTTTCAGTGTGTGGGGAAGGGTTTCAGTGTGTGGGGAATGTTTTCAGTGTGTGGGGAATGGTTTCAGCGTGTGAAGAAGGGGTTTCAGTGTGTGGGGAAGGGTTTTCCCTGTGTGGGGAAGGTGTATCAGTGTGTGGGCAATGGTTTCAGTGTGTGGGGAAGGTATTCAGTGTGTGGGGAAGGGGTTTCACTGTGAGGGGAAGGGGCTTTCAGTGTGTGGGGAATGGTTTCACTGTGTGGGTAATGGTTTCAGTGTGTGGGGAAGGGTTTCACTGTGCGGGGAAGGTGTTTCGGTGTGTGGGGAAGGGTATTCACTGTGTGGGGAAGGGTTTCAGTGTGTGGGGAAGGTTTTCAGTGTGTGGGGAAGGGGTGTCAGTATGTGGGGAAGGGGTTTCAGTGTGTGGGGAATGGTTTCATTGTGTGGGGAATGGTTTCAGTGTGTGGGGAAGGGTTTCAGTGTGTGGGGAATGTTTTCAGTGTGTGAGGAATGGTTTCAGCGTGTGAAGAAGGGGTTTCAGTGTGTGGGGAAGGGGTTTCCCTGTGTGGGGAAGGTGTATCAGTGTGTGGGCAATGGTTTCAGTGTGTGGGGAAGGTATTCAGTGTGTGGGGAAGGGGTTTCACTGTGAGGGGAAGGGGCTTTCAGTGTGTTGGGAATGGTTTCACTGTGTGGGGAATGCTTTCAGTGTGTGGGGAAGGGGTTTCACTGTGTGTGGAAGGCGTTTCAGTGTGGTGGGAAGGGTTCCATTGTGTGGGGAAGGGTTTCAGTGTGTGGGGAAGGGGTTTCAGTGTGTAGGGAAGGGTTTCAGTGTGTGGGGAAGGGTTTCACTGTGCGGGGAATGTGTTTCAGTGTGTGTGGAATGGTATTCACTGTTGGGGAAGGGTTTCAGTGTGTGGGGGATGGTTTCAGTGTGTGGGGAAGGGGTTTCAGTATGTGGGAGAGGGTTTCAGTGTGTGGGGAATGGTTTCAGTGTGTGGTGAATGGTTTCAGCTTGTGGGGAAGGGGTTTCAGTGTGTGGGGAAGGATTTCAGTGTGTGGGGAAGGGGTTTCAGCGTGTGAAGAAGGGGTTTCAGTGTGTGGGGAAGGGGTTTCCCTGTGTGGGGAAGGTGTATCAGTGTGTGGGCAATGGTTTCAGTGTGTGGGGAAGGTATTCAGTGTGTGGGGAAGGGGTTTCACTGTGAGGGGAAGGCGCTTTCAGTGTGTGGGGAATGGTTTCACTGTGTGGGGAATGGTTTCAGTGTGTGGGGAAGGGGTTTCACTGTGTGTGGAAGGTGTTTCAGTGTGGTGGGAAGGGTTTCATTGTGTGGGGAAGGGTTTCAGTGTGTGGGGAAGGGGTTTCAGTGTGTGGGGAAGGGTTTCAGTGTGTGGGGAAGGGTTTCACTGTGCGGGGAAGGTGTTTCAGTGTGTGTGGAAGGGTATTCACTGTTGGGGAAGGGTTTCAGTGTGTGGGGAATGCTTTCAGTGTGTGGGGAAGGGGTTTCAGTATGTGGGGAAGGGTTTCAGTGTGTGGGGAATGATTTCAGTGTGTGGTGAATGGTTTCAGCTTGTGGGGAAGGGGTTTCAGTGCGTGGGGAAGGATTTCAGTGTGTGGTGAAGGGTTTCAGTGTGTGGGGAAGGGGTTTCAGTGTGTGGGGAAGGGGTTTCAGTGTGTGGGGATGGGGTTTCAGTGTGTGGTGAAAGGTTTTCAGTGTGTGGGGAAGGTGATTCAGTGTGTGGAGATGGGGATTCTCTGTGTGGGGAAGGTGTTTCAGTGTGTGGGGAAGGGGTTTCAGTGTGTGTGGAAGGGGTTTCAGTGTGTGGGAAATGGTTTCAGTGAGTGGGGAAGGGGTTTCAGTGTGTGTGGAAGGGGTTTCAGTGTGTGGGGAATGTGGCTCAGTGTGTGGGGAAGGTGTTTCAGTTTGTGGGGAATGGTTTCAGTGTGTGTGGAAGGGGTTTCACTGTGTGGGGAAGTGGTTTCAGTGTGTGGGGAATGGTTTCAGTGTGTGGGGAAGGGGTTTCAGTATGTGGGGATGGGTTTCAGTGTGTGGGGAAGGGGTTTCAGTGTGTGGGGACGGGGTTTCAGTGTGTGGGGAAGGGGATTCAGTGTGTGGGGAAGCGTTTCAGTGTTTGGGGAAGGTGTTTCACTGTGAGGGGAAGTGTTTTCAGTGTGTGGTGAATGGTTTCACTGTGTGGGGAATGGTTTCAGTGTGTGGGGAAGGGTTTCAGTGTGTGGGGAATGTTTTCAGTGTGTGGGGAATGGTTTCAGCGTGTGAAGAAGGGGTTTCAGTGTGTGGGGAAGGGTTTTCCCTGTGTGGGGAAGGTGTATCAGTGTGTGGGCAATGGTTTCAGTGTGTGGGGAAGGTATTCAGTGTGTGGGGAAGGGGTTTCACTGTGAGGGGAAGGGGCTTTCAGTGTGTGGGGAATGGTTTCACTGTGTGGGGAATGGTTTCAGTGTGTGGGGAAGGGTTTCACTGTGCGGGGAAGGTGTTTCGGTGTGTGGGGAAGGGTATTCACTGTGTGGGGAAGGGTTTCAGTGTGTGGTGAAGGGTTTCAGTGTGTGGGGAAGGGGTTTCACTGTGAGGGGAAGGGGCTTTCAGTGTGTGGGGAATGGTTTCACTGTGTGGGGAATGGTTTCAGTGTGTGGGGAAGGGTTTCACTGTGCGGGGAAGGTGTTTCGGTGTGTGGGGAAGGGTATTCACTGTGTGGGGAAGGGTTTCAGTGTGTGGGGAAGGGTTTCAGTGTGTGGGGAAGGGGTGCCAGTATGTGGGGAAGGGGTTTCAGTGTGTGGGGAATGGTTTCAGTGTGTGGGGAATGGTTTCAGTGTGTGGGGAAGGGTTTCAGTGTGTGGGGAATGTTTTCAGTGTGTGAGGAATGGTTTCAGCGTGTGAAGAAGGGGTTTCAGTGTGTGGGGAAGGGGTTTCCCTGTGTGGGGAAGGTGTATCAGTGTGTGGGCAATGGTTTCAGTGTGTGGGGAAGGTATTCAGTGTGTGGGGAAGGGGTTTCACTGTGAGGGGAAGGGGCTTTCAGTGTGTTGTGAATGGTTTCACTGTGTGGGGAATGGTTTCAGTGTGTGGGGAAGGGGTTTCACTGTGTGTGGAAGGTGTTTCAGTGTGGTGGGAAGGGTTTCATTGTGTGGGGAAGGGTTTCAGTGTGTGGGGAAGGGGTTTCAGTGTGTGGGGAAGGGTTTCAGTGTGTGGGGAAGGGTTTCACTGTGCGGGGAAGGTGTTTCAGTGTGTGTGGAAGGGTATTCACTGTTGGGGAAGGGTTTCAGTGTGTGGGGAAGGGGTTTTAGTATGTGGGGAAGGGTTCCAGTGTGTGGGGAATGGTTTCAGTGTGTGGTGAATGGTTTCAGCTTGTGGGGAAGGGGTTTCAGTGTGTGGGGAAGGATTTCAGTGTGTGGGGAATGGTTTCACTGTGTGGGTAATGGTTTCAGTATGTGGGGAAGGGGTTTCACTGTGTGTGGAAGGTGTTTCAGTGTGGGGGAAGGGTTTCAGTGTGTGGGGAAGAGTTTCAGTGTGTGGGGAAGGGGTTTCAGTGTGTGGGGAAGGGTTTAAGTGTGTGGGGAAGGGTTTCACTGTGCGGGGAAGGTGTTTCGGTGTGTGGGGAAGGGTATTCACTGTGTGGGGAAGGGTTTCAGTGTGTGGGGAAGGGTTTCAGTGTGTGGGGAAGGGGTGTCAGTATGTGGGGAAGGGGTTTCAGTGTGTGGGGAATGGTTTCAGTGTGTGGGGAATGGTTTCAGTGTGTGGGGAATGGTTTCTGTGTGTGGGGAATGTTTTCAGTGTGTGGGGAATGGTTTCAGCGTGTGAAGAAGGGGTTTCAGTGTCTGGGGAAGGGGTTTCCCTGTGTGGGGAAGGTGTATCAGTGTGTGGGCAATGGTTTCAGTGTGTGGGGAAGGTATTCAGTGTGTGTGGAAGGGGTTTCACTGTGAGGGGAAGGCGCTTTCAGTGTGTGGGGAATGGTTTCAGTGTGTGGGGAATGGTTTCAGTGTGTGGGGAAGGGGTTTCACTGTGTGTGGAAGGTGTTTCAGTGTGGTGGGAAGGGTTTCATTGTGTGGCGAAGGGTTTCAGTGTGTGGGGAAGGGGTTTCAGTGTGTGGGGAAGGGTTTCAGTGTGTGGGGAAGGGTTTCACTGTGCGGGGAAGGTGTTTCAGTGTGTGTGGAAGGGTATTCACTGTTGGGGAAGGGTTTCAGTGTGTGGGGAATGGTTTCAGTGTGTGGGGAAGGGGTTTCAGTATGTGGGGAAGGGTTTCAGTGTGTGGGGAATGGTTTCAGTGTGTGGTGAATGGTTTCAGCTTGTGGGGAAGGGGTTTCAGTGTGTGGGGAAGGATTTCAGTGTGTGGGGAAGGGTTTCAGTATGTGGGGAAGGTGTTTCAGTGTGTGGGGAAGGGGTTTCAGTGAGTGGGGATGGGGTTTCACTGTGTGGTGAAAGAATTTCAGTGTGTGGGGAAGGTGATTCAGTGTGTGGAGATGGGGATTCTCTGTGTGGGGAAGGGGTTTCAGTGTGTGGGGAAGGGGTTTCAGTGTGTGGGGAAGGGTTTTCAGTGTGTGGGGAATGGATTCAGTGTGTGGGGAAGTGTTTCAGTGTGTGGGGAATGGTTTCAGTGTGTGGGGAATGTTTTCAGCGTGTGGGGAAGGGGTTTCAGTGTGTGGGGAACGATCTCAGTGTGTGGGGAGGGGTTTCACTATGTGTGGAATGTGTTTCAGTGTGTGGGGAAGGGGTTTCAGTGTGTGGGGAAGGGTTTCAGTGTGTGGAGTAGGGGTTTCAGTGTGTGGGGAAGGGGTTTCAGTGTGTGGGGAATGGTTTCACTGTGTGGGTAATGGTTTCAGTATGTGGGGAAGGGGTTTCACTGTGTGTGGAAGGTGTTTCAGTGTGGGGGAAGGGTTTCAGTGTGTGGGGAAGAGTTTCAGTGTGTGGGGAAGGGGTTTCAGTGTGTGGGGAAGGGTTTCACTGTGCGGGGAAGGTGTTTCGGTGTGTGGGGAAGGGTATTCACTGTGTGGGGAAGGGTTTCAGTGT
Organism: Heterodontus francisci; assembly: GCF_036365525.1. Lineage (NCBI taxonomy): Eukaryota > Metazoa > Chordata > Chondrichthyes > Heterodontiformes > Heterodontidae > Heterodontus > Heterodontus francisci. The sequence continues at coordinate 618,343 of NW_027141733.1, forward strand.
GTGGGGAAGGGTTTCAGTGTGTGGGGAAGGGGTGTCAGTATGTGGGGAAGGGGTTTCAGTGTGTGGGGAATGGTTTCAGTGTGTGGGGAATGGTTTCAGTGTGTGGGGAATGGTTTCTGTGTGTGGGGAATGTTTTCAGTGTGTGGGGAATGGTTTCAGCGTGTGAAGAAGGGGTTTCAGTGTGTGGGGAAGGGGTTTCCCTGTGTGGGGAAGGTGTATCAGTGTGTGGGCAATGGTTTCAGTGTGTGGGGAAGGTATTCAGTGTGTGTGGAAGGGGTTTCACTGTGAGGGGAAGGCGCTTTCAGTGTGTGGGGAATGGTTTCAGTGTGTGGGGAATGGTTTCAGTGTGTGGGGAAGGGGTTTCACTGTGTGTGGAAGGTGTTTCAGTGTGGTGGGAAGGGTTTCATTGTGTGGCGAAGGGTTTCAGTGTGTGGGGAAGGGGTTTCAGTGTGTGGGGAAGGGTTTCAGTGTGTGGGGAAGGGTTTCACTGTGCGGGGAAGGTGTTTCAGTGTGTGTGGAAGGGTATTCACTGTTGGGGAAGGGTTTCAGTGTGTGGGGAATGGTTTCAGTGTGTGGGGAAGGGGTTTCAGTATGTGGGGAAGGGTTTCAGTGTGTGGGGAATGGTTTCAGTGTGTGGTGAATGGTTTCAGCTTGTGGGGAAGGGGTTTCAGTGTGTGGGGAAGGATTTCAGTGTGTGGGGAAGGGTTTCAGTATGTGGGGAAGGTGTTTCAGTGTGTGGGGAAGGGGTTTCAGTGAGTGGGGATGGGGTTTCACTGTGTGGTGAAAGAATTTCAGTGTGTGGGGAAGGTGATTCAGTGTGTGGAGATGGGGATTCTCTGTGTGGGGAAGGGGTTTCAGTGTGTGGGGAAGGGGTTTCAGTGTGTGGGGAAGGGTTTTCAGTGTGTGGGGAATGGATTCAGTGTGTGGGGAAGTGTTTCAGTGTGTGGGGAATGGTTTCAGTGTGTGGGGAATGTTTTCAGCGTGTGGGGAAGGGGTTTCAGTGTGTGGGGAACGATCTCAGTGTGTGGGGAGGGGTTTCACTATGTGTGGAATGTGTTTCAGTGTGTGGGGAAGGGGTTTCAGTGTGTGGGGAAGGGTTTCAGTGTGTGGAGTAGGGGTTTCAGTGTGTGGGGAAGGGGTTTCAGTGTGTGGGGAAGGGGTTTCAGTGTGTGGGGAATGGTTTCACTGTGTGGGGAAGGGGTTTAAGTGTGTGGAGAAGGGGTTTCAGTGTGTGTGGAAGGGGTTTCAATGTGTGGGGAATGGTTTCAGTGTGTGGGGAAGGGGTTTCAGTGTGTGTGGAAGGGGTTTCAGTGTGTGGGGAATGTGGTTCAGTGTGTGGGGAAGGGGTTTCACTCTGTGTGAAAGGTGTTTCAGTGTGGGTTGAAGGGGTTTCAGTGTGTGGGGAAGTGTTTCAGTGTGTGGGGAGGAGTTTCACTGTGTGTGGAATGTGTTTCAATGTGTGGGGAAGGGGTTTCAGTATGTGGGGAAGGTGTTTCAGTGTGTGGGGAAGGGGAATCAGTGTTTGGGAAAGGGTATCAGTGTGTGGGGAAGGGTTTCAGTGTGCGGGGAAGGTGTTTCAGTGTGAGGGGAAGGGGAATCAGTGTGTGGGAAAGGGTTTCAGTGTGTGGGGAAGGGGTTTCAGTGTGTGTGGAAGGGTTTCAGTGTGCGGGGAAGGTGTTTCAGTGTGTGGGGAAGGGGAATCAGTGTGTGGGAAATGTTTTCAGTGTGTGGGGAAGGGGTTTCAGTGTGTGTGGAATGGTTTCAGTGTGTGGGGAATGGTTTCAGCCTGTGGGGAAGGGGTTTCAGTGTGTGGGGAAGGGGCTCAGTGTGTGGGGAAGGGTTTCAGTGTGTGGGGAACGGTTTCAGTGTGTGGAGAAGGGGATTCTCTGTGTGGGGAAGGGAATTCAGTGTGTGGGGAAGGGGTTTCAGTGTGTGGGGAATGGTTTCAGTGTGTGGGGAAGGGGTTTCAGTGTGTGGGGCAGGGGTTTCAGTGTGTGTGGAAGGGATTTTCAATGTGTGGGGAATGGCTTCATGTGTGGGGAATGGTTTCAGCGTGTGAGGAAGGGGTTTCAGTGTGTGGGGAAGGATTTCAGTGTGTGGAAAGGGGTTTTACTATGTGTGGAATGTGTTTAAGTGTGTGGGGAAGGGGTTGCAGTGTGTGGGGAAGGGTTTCTGTGTGTGGGGAAGGGTTTCAGTGTGTGGGAAAGGGTTTCAGTGTGTGGGGATGGTCTATCAGTGTGTGGGGAATGGTTTCAGTGTGTGGGGAAGGTATTCAGTGTGTGGGGAAGGGGTTTCACTGTGAGGGGAAGGGGTTTTCAGTGTGTGGGGAAGGGGTTTCACTGTGTGGGGAATGGTTTCAGTATCTGGGGAAGGGGTTTCACTGTGTTTGGAAGGTGTTTCAGTGTGGGGGAAGGGTTTCAGTGTGTGGGGAAGAGTTTCAGTGGGTGGGGAAGGGGTTTCAGTGTGTGGGGAAGGGTTTAAGTGTGTGGGGAAGGGTTTCACTGTGCGGGGAAGGTGTTTCGGTGTGTGGGGAAGCGTATTCACTGTGTGGGGAAGGGTTTCAGTGTGTGGGGAAGGGTTTCAGTGTGTGGGGAAGGGGTGTCAGTATGTGGGGAAGGGGTTTCAGTGTGTGGGGAATGGTTTCAGTGTGTGGGGAATGGTTTCAGTGTGTGGGGAAGGGTTTCAGTGTGTGGGGAATGTTTTCAGTGTGTGGGGAATGGTTTCAGCGTGTGAAGAAGGGGTTTCAGTGTGTGGGGAAGGGGTTTCCCTGTGTGGGGAATGGTTTCAGTGTGTGGGGAAGGGGTTTCAGTGTGTGGGGAATGGTTTCACTGTGTGGGGAAGGGGTTTAAGTGTGTGGAGAAGGGGTTTCAGTGTGTGTGGAAGGGGTTTCAATGTGTGGGGAATGGTTTCAGTGTGTGGGGAAGGGGTTTCAGTGTGTGTGGAAGGGGTTTCAGTGTGTGGGGAATGTGGTTCAGTGTGTGGGGAAGGGGTTTCACTCTGTGTGAAAGGTGTTTCAGTGTGGGTTGAAGGGGTTTCAGTGTGTGGGGAAGTGTTTCAGTGTGTGGGGAGGAGTTTCACTGTGTGTGGAATGTGTTTCAATGTGTGGGGAAGGGGTTTCAGTATGTGGGGAAGGTGTTTCAGTGTGTGGGGAAGGGGAATCAGTGTTTGGGAAAGGGTATCAGTGTGTGGGGAAGGGTTTCAGTGTGCGGGGAAGGTGTTTCAGTGTGAGGGGAAGGGGAATCAGTGTGTGGGAAAGGGTTTCAGTGTGTGGGGAAGGGGTTTCAGTGTGTGTGGAAGGGTTTCAGTGTGCGGGGAAGGTGTTTCAGTGTGTGGGGAAGGGGAATCAGTGTGTGGGAAATGTTTTCAGTGTGTGGGGAAGGGGTTTCAGTGTGTGTGGAATGGTTTCAGTGTGTGGGGAATGGTTTCAGCCTGTGGGGAAGGGGTTTCAGTGTGTGGGGAAGGGGTTCAGTGTGTGGTGAAGGGTTTCAGTGTGTGGGGAACGGTTTCAGTGTGTGGAGAAGGGGATTCTCTGTGTGGGGAAGGGAATTCAGTGTGTGGGGAAGGGGTTTCAGTGTGTGGGGAATGGTTTCAGTGTGTGGGGAAGGGGTTTCAGTGTGTGGGGAAGGGGTTTCAGTGTGTGTGGAAGGGGTTTCAATGTGTGGGGAATGGTTTCATGTGTGGGGAATGGTTTCAGCGTGTGAGGAAGGGGTTTCAGTGTGTGGGGAAGGATTTCAGTGTGTGGAAAGGGGTTTCACTATGTGTGGAATGTGTTTAAGTGTGTGGGGAAGGGGTTGCAGTGTGTGGGGAAGGGTTTCTGTGTGTGGGGAAGGGTTTCAGTGTGTGGGAAAGGGTTTCAGTGTGTGGGGATGGTCTATCAGTGTGTGGGGAATGGTTTCAGTGTGTGGGGAAGGTATTCAGTGTGTGGGGAAGGGGTTTCACTGTGAGGGGAAGGGGTTTTCAGTTTGTGGGGAAGGGGTTTCACTGTGTGGGGAATGGTTTCAGTATCTGGGGAAGGGGTTTCACTGTGTTTGGAAGGTGTTTCAGTGTGGGGGAAGGGTTTCAGTGTGTGGGGAAGTGTTTCAGTGGGTGGGGAAGGGGTTTCAGTGTGTGGGGAAGGGTTTAAGTGTGTGGGGAAGGGTTTCACTGTGCGGGGAAGGTGTTTCGGTGTGTGGGGAAGCGTATTCACTGTGTGGGGAAGGGTTTCAGTGTGTGGGGAAGGGTTTCAGTGTGTGGGGAAGGGGTGTCAGTATGTGGGGAAGGGGTTTCAGTGTGTGGGGAAGGGTTTCAGTGTGTGGGGAACGGTTTCAGTGTGTGGAGAAGGGGATTCTCTGTGTGGGGAAGGGAATTCAGTGTGTGGGGAAGGGGTTTCAGTGTGTGGGGAATGGTTTCAGTGTGTGGGGAAGGGGTTTCAGTGTGTGGGGAAGGGGTTTCAGTGTGTGTGGAAGGGGTTTCAATGTGTGGGGAATGGTTTCATGTGTGGGGAATGGTTTCAGCGTGTGAGGAAGGGGTTTCAGTGTGTGGGGAAGGATTTCAGTGTGTGGAAAGGGGTTTCACTATGTGTGGAATGTGTTTAAGTGTGTGGGGAAGGGGTTGCAGTGTGTGGGGAAGGGTTGCTGTGTGTGGGGAAGGGTTTCAGTGTGTGGGAAAGGGTTTCAGTGTGTGGGGATGGTCTATCAGTGTGTGGGGAATGGTTTCAGTGTGTGGGGAAGGTATTCAGTGTGTGGGGAAGGGGTTTCACTGTGAGGGGAAGGGGTTTTCAGTGTGTGGGGAAGGGGTTTCACTGTGTGGGGAATGGTTTCAGTATCTGGGGAAGGGGTTTCACTGTGTTTGGAAGGTGTTTCAGTGTGGGGGAAGAGTTTCAGTGTGTGGGGAAGAGTTTCAGTGGGTGGGGAAGGGGTTTCAGTGTGTGGGGAAGGGTTTAAGTGTGTGGGGAAGGGTTTCACTGTGCGGGGAAGGTGTTTCGGTGTGTGGGGAAGCGTATTCACTGTGTGGGGAAGGGTTTCAGTGTGTGGGGAAGGGTTTCAGTGTGTGGGGAAGGGGTGTCAGTATGTGGGGAAGTGGTTTCAGTGTGTGGGGAATGGTTTCAGTGTGTGGGGAATGGTTTCAGTGTGTGGGGAAGGGTTTCAGTGTGTGGGGAATGTTTTCAGTGTGTGGGGAATGGTTTCAGCGTGTGAAGAAGGGGTTTCAGTGTGTGGGGAAGGGGTTTCCCTGTGTGGGGAAGGTGTATCAGTGTGTGGGCAATGGTTTCAGTGTGTGGGGAAGGTATTCAGTGTGTGGGGAAGGGGTTTCACTGTGAGGGGAAGGGGCTTTCAGTGTGTGGGTAATGGTTTCACTGTGTGGGGAATGGTTTCAGTGTGTGGGGAAGGGTTTCACTGTGCGGGGAAGGTGTTTCGGTGTGTGGGGAAGGGTATTCACTGTGTGGGGAAGGGTTTCAGTGTGTGGGGAAGGGTTTCAGTGTGTGGGGAAGGGGTGTCAGTATGTGGGGAAGGGGCTTCAGTGTGTGGGGAATGGTTTCAGTGTGTGGGGAATGTTTTCAGTGTGTGGGGAAGGGTTTCAGTGTGTGGGGAATGTTTTCAGTGTGTGGGGAATGGTTTCAGCGTGTGAAGAAGGGGTTTCAGTGTGTGGGGAAGGGGTTTCCCTGTGTGGGGAAGGTGTATCAGTGTGTGGGCAATGGTTTCAGTGTGTGGGGAAGGTATTCAGTGTGTGGGGAATGGGTTTCACTGTGAGGGGAAGGGGCTTTCAGTGTGTGGGGAATGGTTTCACTGTGTGGGAATGGTTTTAGTGTGTGGGGAAGGGGTTTCACTGTGTGTGGAAGGTGTTGCAGTGTGGTGGGAAGGGTTTCATTGTGTGGGGAAGGGTTTCAGTGTGTGGGGAAGGGGTTTCAGTGTGTGGGGAAGGGTTTCAGTGTGTGGGGAAGGGTTTCACTGTGCGGGGAAGGTGTTTCAGTGTGTGTGGAAGGGTATTCACTGTTGGGGAAGGGTTTCAGTGTGTGGGGAATGGTTTCAGTGTGTGGGGAAGGGGTTTCAGTATGTGGGGAAGGGTTTCAGTGTGTGGGGAATGGTTTCAGTGTGTGGTGAATGGTTTCAGCTTGTGGGGAAGGGGTTTCAGTGTGTGGGGAAGGATTTCAGTGTGTGGGGAATGGTTTCACTGTGTGGGGAATGGTTTCAGTGTGTGGGGAAGGGGTTTCACTGTGTGTGGAAGGTGTTTCAGTGTGGGGGGAAGGGTTTCAGTGTGTGGGGAAGAGTTTCAGTGTGTGGGGAAGGGGTTTCAATGTGTGGGGAATGGTTTAAGTGTGTGGGGAAGGGTTTCACTGTGCGGGGAAGGTGTTTCGGTGTGTGGGGAAGGGTATTCACTGTGTGGGGTAGGGTTTCAGTGTGTGGGGAAGGGTTGCAGTTTGTGGGGAAGGGGTGTCAGTATGTGGGGAAGGGGTTTCAATATGTGGGGTATGGTTTCAGTGTGTGGGGAATGGTTTCAGTGTGTGGGGAAGGGTTTCAGTGTGTGGGGAATGTTTTCAGTGTGTGGGGAATGGTTTCAGCGTGTGAAGAAGGGGTTTCAGTGTGTGGGGAAGGGGTTTCCCTGTGTGGGGAAGGTGTATCAGTGTGTGGGGAATGGTTTCTCTGTGTGGGGAATGGTTTTAGTGTGTGGGGAAGGGGTTTCACTATGTGTGGAAGGTATTTCAGTGTGGTGGGAAGGGTTTCATTGTGTGGGGAAGGGTTTCAGTGTGTGGGGAAGGGGTTTCAGTGTGTGGGGAAGGGTTTCAGTGTGTGGGGAAGGGTTTCACTGTGCGGGGAAGGTGTTTCAGTGTGTGTGGAAGGGTATTCACTGTTGGGGAAGGGTTTCAGTGTGTGGGGAATGGTTTCAGTGTGTGGGGAAGGGGTTTCAATATGTGGGGAAGGGTTTCAGTGTGTGGGGAATGGTTTCAGTGTGTGGTGAATGGTTTCAGCTTGTGGGGAAGGGGTTTCAGTGTGTGGGGAAGGATTTCAGTGTGTGGGGAAGGGTTTCAGTGTGTGGGGAAGGGGTTTCAGTGTGTGGGGAAGGGGTTTCAGTGTGTGGGGATGGGGTTTCAGTGTGTGGTGAAAGGATTTCAGTGTGTGGGGAAGGTGATTCAGTGTGTGGAGATGGGGATTCTCTGTGTGGGGTAGGGGTTTCAGTGTGTGGGGAAGGGGTTTCAGTGTGTGGGGGAGGGGTTTCAGTGTGTGGGGAATGGATTCAGTGTGTGGGGAAGTGTTTCAGTGTGTGGGGAATGGTTTCAGTGTGTGGGGAATGTTTTCAGCGTGTGGGGAAGGGGTTTCAGTGTGTGGGGAACGATCTCAGTGTGTGGGGAGGGGTTTCACTATGTGTGGAATGTGTTTCAGTGTGTGGGGAAGGGTTTCAGTGTGTGGAGTAGGGGTTTCAGTGTGTGGGGAAGGGGTTTCAGTGTGTGGGGAAGGGGTTTCAGTGTGTGGGGAATGGTTTCACTGTGTGGGGAAGGGGTTTCAGTGTGTGGAGAAGGGGTTTCAGTGTGTGTGGAAGGGGTTTCAATGTGTGGGGAATGGTTTCAGTGTGTGGGGAATGTGGTTTCAGTGTGTGTGGAAGGGGTTTCAGTGTGTGGGGAATGTGGTTCAGTGTGTGGGGAAGGGGTTTCACTCTGTGTGAAAGGTGTTTCAGTGTGGGGTGAAGGGGTTTCAGTGTGTGGGGAAGTGTTTCAGTGTGTGGGGAGGGGTTTCACTGTGTGTGGAATGTGTTTCAGTGTGTGGGGAAGGGGTTTCAGTATGTGGGGAAGGTGTTTCAGTGTGTGGGGAAGGGGAATCAGTGTGTGGGAAAGGGTATCAGTGTGAGGGGAAGGGTTTCAGTGTGCGGGGAAGGTGTTTCAGTGTGTGGGGAAGGGGAATCAGTGTGTGGGAATGGGTTTCAGTGTGTGGGGAAGGGGTTTCAGTGTGTGTGGAAGGGTTTCAGTGTGCGGGGACGGTGTTTCAGTGTGTGGGGAAGGGGAATCAGTGTGTGGGAAAGGGTTTCAGTGTGTGGGGAAGGGGTTTCAGTGTGTGTGGAATGGTTTCAGTGTGTGGGGAATGGTTTCAGCGTGTGGGGAAGGGGTTTCAGTGTGTGGGGAAGGGGTTCAGTGTATGGGGAAGGGTTTCAGTGTGTGGGGAATGGTTTCAGTGTGTGGGGAAGGGGTTTCAGTGTGCGGGGAAGGGTTTCAGTGTGTGGGGAAGGGTTTCACTGTGTGAGGAAGGTGTTTCAGTGAGTGGGGAAGGGGATTCAGTTTGTGGGGAAGGGTTTCAGTGTGTGGGGAAAGGATTTCAGTGTGTGGGGAAGGTGATTCAGTGTGTGGGGAAGGGGATTCTCTGTGTGGGGAAGGGGTTTCAGTGTGTGGGGAAGGGGTTTCAGTGTGTGGGGAATGGTTTCAGTGGGTGGGGAAGGGGTTTCAGTGTGTGGGGTAGGGGTTTCAGTGTGTGTGGAAGGGGTTTCAGTGTGTGGGAAATGGTTTCAGTGAGTGGGGAAGGGGTTTCAGTGTGTGTGGAAGGGGTTTTAGTATGTGGGGAATGTGGCTCAGTGTGTGGGGAAGGTGTTTCAGTTTGTGGGGAATGGTTTCAGTGTGTGTGGAAGGGGTTTCACTGTGTGGGGAAGTGGTTTCAGTGTGTGGGGAATGGTTTCAGTGTGTGGGGAAGGGGTTTCAGTGTGTGGGGAAGGGTTTCAGTGTGTGGGGAAGGGGTTTCAGTGTGTGGGGACGGGGTTTCAGTGTGTGGGGAAGGGGATTCAGTGTGTGGGAAATGGTTTCAGTTTGTGGGGACGGGTTTCAGTGTGTGGGGAAGCGTTTCAGTGTTTGGGGAAGGTGTTTCACTGTGAGGGGAAGTGTTTTCAGTGTGTGGTGAATGGTTTCACTGTGTGGGGAATGGTTTCAGTGTGTGGGGAAGGGTTTCAGTGTGTGGGGAATGTTTTCAGTGTGTGGGGAATGGTTTCAGCTTGTGAAGAAGGGGTTTCAGTGTGTGGGGAAGGGGTTTCCCTGTGTGGGGAAGGTGTATCAGTGTGTGGGCAATGGTTTCAGTGTGTGGGAAAGGTATTCAGTGTGTGGGGAAGGGGTTTCACTGTGAGGGGAAGGGGCTTTCAGTGTGTGGGGAAGGGTTTCACTGTGCGGGGAAGGTGTTTCGGTGTGTGGGGAAGGGTATTCACTGTGTGGGGAAGGGTTTCAGTGTGTGGGGAAGGGTTTCAGTGTGTGGGGAAGGGGTGTCAGTATGTGGGGAAGGGGTTTCAGTGTGTGGGGAATGGTTTCAGTGTGTGGGGAATGGTTTCAGTGTGTGAGGAAGGGTTTCAGTGTGAGGGGAATGTTTTCAGTGTGTGGGGAATGGTTTCAGCGTGTGAAGAAGGGGTTTCTGTGTGTGGGGAAGGGGTTTCCCTGTGTGGGGAAGGTGTATCAGTGTGTGGGCAATGGTTTCAGTGTGTGGGGAAGGTATTCAGTGTGTGGGGAAGGGGTTTCACTGTGAGGGGAAGGGGCTTTCAGTGTGTGGGGAATGGTTTCACTGTGTGGGGAATGGTTTCAGTGTGTGGGGAAGGGGTTTCACTGTGTGTGGAAGGTGTTTCAGTTTGCTGGGAAGGGTTTCATTGTGTGGGGAAGTGTTTCAGTGTGTGGGGAAGGGGTTTCAGTGTGTGGGGACGGGTTTCAGTGTGTGGGGAAGGGTTTCACTGTGCGGAGAAGGTGTTTCAGTGTGTGTGGAATTGTATTCACCGTTACCGATGGGTTTCAGTGTGTGGGGAATGGTTTCAGTGTGTGGGGAAGGGGTTTCAGTATGTGGGGAAGGGTTTCAGTGTGTGGGGAATGGTTTCAGTGTGTGGTGAATGGTTTCAGCTTGTGGGGAAGGGGTTTCAGTGTGTGGGGAAGGATTTCAGTGTGTGGGGAATGGTTTCACTGTGTGGGGAATGGTTTCAGTGTGTGGGGAAGGGGTTTCACTGTGTGTGGAAGGTGTTTCAGTGTGGGGGGATGGGTTTCAGTGTGTGGGGAAGAGTTTCAGTGTGTGGGGAAGGGGTTTCAGTGTGTGGGGAAGGGTTTAAGTGAGTGGGGAAGGGTTTCACTGTGCGATGAAGGTGTTTCGGTGTGTGGGGAAGGGTATTCACTGTGTGGGGAAGGGTTTCAGTGTGTGGGGAAGGGTTTCAGTGTGTGGGGAATGGTTCCAGTGTGTGGGGAAGGGTTTCAGTGTGTGGGGAATGATTTCAGTGTGTGGGGAATGGTTTCAGCGTGTGAAGAAGGGTTTCAGTGTGTGGGGAAGGGGTTTCCCTGTGTGGGGAAGGTGTATCAGTGTGTGGGCAATGGTTTCAGTGTGTGGGGAAGGGGTTTCACTGTGAGGGGAAGGCGCTTTCAGTGTATGGGGAATGGTTTCACTGTGTGGGGAATGGTTTCACTGTGTGGGGAAGGGGTTTCACTGTGTGTGGAATGTGTTGCAGTGTGGTGGGAAGGGTTTCATTGTGTGGGGAAGGGTTTCAGTGTGTGGGGAAGGGATTTCAGTGTGTGGGGAAGGGTTTCAGTGTGTGGGGAAGGGTTTCACTGTGCGGGGAAGGTGTTTCAGTGTGTGTGGAAGGGTATTCACTGTTGGGGAAGGGTTTCAGTGTGTGGGGAATGGTTTCAGTGTGTGGGGAAGGGGTTTCAGTATGTGGGGAAGGGTTTCAGTGTGTGGGGAATGGTTTCAGTGTGTGGTGAATGGTTTCAGCATGTGGGGAAGGATTTCAGTGTGTGGGGAAGGGTTTCAGTGTGTGGGGAAGGGGTTTCAGTGTGTGGGGAAGGGGTTTCAGTGTGTGGGGATGGGGTTTCAGTGTGTGGTGAAAGGATTTCAGTGTGTGGGGAACGTGATTCAGTGTGTGGAGATGGGGATTCTCTGTGTGGGGAAGGGGTTTCAGTGTGTGGGGAAGGGGTTTCAGTGTGTGGGGAAGGGGTTTCAGTGTGTGGGGAATGGAATCAGTGTGTGGGGAAGTGTTTCAGTTTGTGGGGAATGGTTTCAGTGTGTGGGGAATGTTTTCAGTGTGTGGGGAAGGGGTTTCAGTGTGTGGGGAACGATCTCAGTGTGTGGGGAGGCGTTTCACTATGTGTGGAATGTGTTTCAGTGTGTGGGGAAGGGGTTTCAGTGTGTGGGGAAGGGTTTCAGTGTGTGGAGTAGGGGTTTCAGTATGTGGGGAAGGGGTTTCAGTGTGTGGGGAAGGGGTTTCAGTGTGTGGGGAATGGTTTCACTTTGTGGGGAAGGGGTTTCAGTGTGTGGAGAAGGGGTTTCAGTGTGTGTGGAAGGGGTTTCAATGTGTGGGGAATGGTTTCAGTGTGTGTGAAAGGTGTTTCAGTGTGGGGTGAAGGGGTTTCAGTGTGTGGGGAAGTGTTTCAGTGTGTGGGGAAGGGGAATCAGTGTGTGGGAAAGGGTATCAGTGTGTGGGGAAGGGTTTCAGTGTGCGGGGAAGGTGTTTCAGTGTGTGGGGAAGGGGAATCAGTGTGTGGGAAAGGGTTTCAGTGTGTGGGGAAGGGGTTTCAGTGTGCGTGGAAGGGTTTCAGTGTGCGGGGAAGGTGTTTCAGCGTGTGGGGAAGGGGTTTCAGTGTGTGGGGAAGGGGTTCAGTGTGTGGGGAAGGGTTTCAGTGTGTGGGGAACGGTTTCAGTGTGTGGGGAAGGGGTTTCAGTGTGCGGGGAAGGGTTTCAGTGTGTGGGGAAGGGTTTCACTGTGTGGGGAAGGTGTTTCAGTGTGTGGGGAAGGGGATTCAGTTTGTGGGGAAGGGTTTCAGTGTGTGGGGAAAGGATTTCAGTGTGTGGGGAAGGTGATTCAGTGTGTGGGGAAGGGGATTCTCTGTGTGGGGAAGGGGTTTCAGTGTTTGTTGAAGGGGTTTCAGTGTGTGGGGAATGGTTTCAGTGTGTGGGGAAGGGGTTTCAGTGTGTGGGGATGGGGTTTCAGTGTGTGTGGAAGGGGTTTCAGTGTGTGGGAAATGGTTTCTGTGAGTGGGGAAGGGGTTTCAGTGTGTGTGGAAGGGGTTTCAGTGTGTGGGGAATGTGGCTCAGTGTGTGGGGAAGGTGTTTCAGTTTGTGGGGAATGGTTTCAGTGTGTGTGGAAGGGGTTTCACTGTGTGGGGAAGTGGTTTCAGTGTGTGGGGAATGGTTTCAGTGTGTGGGGAAGGGGTCTCAGTGTGTGGGGAAGGGTGTCAGTGTGTGGGGTAGGGGTTTCAGTGTGTGGGGACGGGGTTTCAGTTTGTGGGGAGGGGGATTCAGTGTGTGGGAAATGGTTTCAGTTTGTGGCGACGGGTTTCAGTGTGTGGGGAAGCGTTTCAGTGATTGGGGAAGGTGTTTCACTGTGAGGGGAAGTGTTTTCAGTGTGTGGTGAATGGTTTCACTGTGTGGGGAATGGCTTCAGTGTGTGGGGAAGGGGTTTCACTGTGTGTGGAAGGTGTTTCAGTGTGGGGTGAAGGGGTTTCAGTGTGTGGGGAATGTGTTTCAGTGTGTGGGGAGGGGTTTCACTGTGTGTGGAATGTGTTTCAGTGTGTGGGGAAGGGGTTTCAGTGTGTGGGGAAGGGGTTTCAGTGTGTGGGGAAGGGGTTTCAGTGTGTGGGGAATGGTTTCAGTGTGTGGGGAACGGATTTCAGTGTGTGTGGAAGGTGATTCAGTGTGTGGAGAGGGGGATTCTCTGTGTGGGGAAGGGTCTTCAGTGTGTGGGGAAGGGGTTTCAGTGTGTGGGGAAGGGGTTTCAGTGTGTGGGGAATGGTTTCGGTGTGTGGGGAAGGGGTTTCAGTGTGTGGGGAAGGGGTTTCAGTGTGTGTGGAAGGGGTTTCAGTGTGTGGGGAATGTGGCTCAGTGTGTGGGGAAGGGGTTTCTGTGTGTGGGGAATGGATTCAGTGTGTGGGGAAGGGGTTTCACTGTGTGGGGAAGGGGTTTCAGTGTGTGGGGAATGGTTTCAGTGTTTGGGGAATGGTTTCAGTGTGTGGTTAAGGGGTTTCACTGTGTGTGGAATGTGTTTCAGTGTGGGGTGAAGGGGTTTCAGTATGTGTTTTGGGGTTTCACTGTGTGAGGAATGTGTTTCAGTGTGTGGGGAAGGTGTTTCAGTGTGTGGGGAAGGGTTTCAGTGAGTTGGGAATGGTTTCAGTGTGTGGGGAATGGGTTTCAGTGTGCGGGGAATGGGTTTCAGTGTGTGGGGAAGGGTTTCAGTGTGTGGGGAAGGGTTTCAGTGTGTGGGGAATGGGTTTCAGTATGTGGGGAAGGGGTTTCAGTGTGTGTGGAATGGTTTTAGTGTGTGGGGAATGGTTTCAGCGTGTGGGGAAGGGGTTTCAGTGTGTGGGGAAGGGTTTCAGTGTGTGGGGAACGGTTTCAGTGTGTGGGGAAGGGGTTTCAGTGTGCGGGGAAGGGTTTCAGTGTGTGGGGAAGGGTTTCACTGTGTGGGGAAGATGTTTCAGTGAGTGGGGAATGGTTTTAGTGTGTGGGGAATGTTTTCAGCGTGTGGGGAAGGGGTTTCAGTGTGTGTGGAAGGGGTTTCAGTGTGTGGGATATGGTTTCAGTGTGTGGGGAAGGGGTTTCAGAGTGTGTGGAAGGGGTTTCAGTGTGTGGGGAAAGTGGCTCAGTATGTGGGGAAGGGGTTTCAGTGTATGTGGAATGGTTTTAGTGTGTGGGGAATGGTTTCAGCGTGTGGGGAAGGGGTTTCAGTGTGTGTGGAAGGGGTTTCAGTGTGTGGGATATGGTTTCAGTGTGTGGGGAAGGGGTTTCAGAGTGTGTGGAAGGGGTTTCAGTGTGTGGGGAATGTGGCTCAGTGTGTGGGGAAGGTGTTTCAGTGTGTGGGGAATGGTTTCAGTGTGTGTGGAAGGGGTTCCACTGTGTGGGGAAGTGGTTTCAGTTTGTGGGGAATGGTTTCATTCTGTGGGGAAGGGGTTTCAGTGTGTGGGGAAGCGTTTCAGTGTGTGGGGAATGTGTTTCACTGTGAGGGGAAGTGTTTTCAGTGTGTGGGGAATGCTTTCTCTGTGTGGGGAATGGTTTCAGTGTGTGGGGAAGGGGATTCACTGTGTGTGGAAGGTGTTTCAGTGTGGGGTGAAGGGGTTTCAGTGTGTGGGGAATGTGTTTCAGTGTGTGGGGAGGGGTTTCACTGTGTGTGGAATGACTTTCAGTGTGTGGGGAAGGTGTTTCAGTGTGTGGGGAAGGGGTTTCAGTGTGTGGGGAAGGTGTTTCGGTGTGTGGGGAAAGGTTTCAGTGTGTGGGGACGGGTTTCAGTGTGTGGGGAAGGGGTTTCACCGTGTGGGGAAAGGGTTTCACTGTGTGGGGAAGGGGTTTCAGTGTTTGGGGAATGGTTTCAGTGTGTGGGGAACGGATTTCAGTGTGTGGGGAAGGTGATTCAGTGTGTGGAGAAGGGGATTCTCTGTGTGGGGAAGGGGCTTCAGTGTGTGGGGAAGGGGTTTCAGTGTGTGGGGAAGGGGTTTCAGTGTGTGGGGAATGGTTTCAGTGTGTGGGGAAGGGGTTTCAGTGTGTGGGGAAGGGGTTTCAGTGTGTGTGGAAGGGGTTTCAATGTGTGGGGAATGGTTTCAGTGTGTGGGGAATGGTTTCAGCGTGTGAGGAAGGGGTTTCAGTGTGTGGGGAAGGATTTCAGTGTGTGGAAAGGGGTTTCACTATGTGTGGAATGTGTTTAAGTGTGTGGGGAAGGGGTTGCAGTGTGTGGGGAAGGGTTTCAGTGTGTGGGGAAGTGTTTCAGTGTGTGGGGAAGGGGTTTCACTGTGTGGGGAAGGTCTATCAGTGTGTGGGGGGAATGGTTTCAGTCTGTGGGGAAGGTATTCAGTGTGTGGGGAAGGGGTTTCACTGTGAGGGGAAGGGGTTTTCAGTGTGTGGGGAATGGTTTCACTGTGTGGGGAATGGTTTCAGTGTGTGGGGAAGGGGTTTCACTGTGTGTGGAAGGTGTTTCAGTGTGGGGGGAAGGGTTTCAGTGTGTGGGGAAGGGTTTCAGTATGTGGGGAAGGGGTTTCAGTGTGTGGGGAAGGATTTAAGTGTGTGGGGAAGGGTTTCACTGTGCGGGGAAGGTGTTTCGGTGTGTGGGGAAGGGTATTCACTGTGTGGGGAAGGGTTTCAGAATGTGGGGAAGGGTTTCAGTGTGTGGGGAAGGGGTGTCAGTATGTGGGGAAGGGGTTTCAGTGTGTGGGGAATGGTTTCAGTGTGTGGGGAATGGTTTCAGTGTGTGGGGAAGGGTTTCAGTGTGTGGGGAATGTTTTCAGTGTGTGGGGAATGGTTTCAGCGTGTGAAGAAGGGGTTTCAGTGTGTGGGGAAGGGGTTTCCCTGTGTGGGGAAGGTGTATCAGTGTGTGGGCAATGGTTTCAGTGTGTGGGGAAGGTATTCAGTGTGTGGGGAAGGGGTTTCACTGTGAGGGGAAGGGGCTTTCAGTGTGTGGGGAATGGTTTCACTGTGTGGGGAATGTTTTCAGTGTGTGGGGAAGGGGTTTCACTGTGTGTGGAAGGTGTTTCAGAGTGGTGGGAAGGGTTTCATTGTGTGGGGAAGGGTTTCAGTGTGTGTGGAAAGCCTTTCAGTGTGTGGGGAAGGGTTTCAGTGTGTGGGGAAGGGTTTCACTGTGCGGGGAAGGTGTTTCAGTATGTGTGGAAGGGTATTCACTGTTGGGGAAGGGTTTCAGTGTGTGGGGGATGGTTTCAGTGTGTGGGGAAGGGGTTTCAGTATGTGGGGAAGGGTTTCAGTGTGTGGGGAAGGGGTTTCAGTGTGTGGGGACGGGGTTTCAGTGTGTGGGGAAGGGGATTCAGTGTGTGGGAAAAGGTTTCAGTGTGTGGGGACGGGTTTCAGTGTGTGGGGAAGCGTTTCAGTGTGTGGGGAATGTGTTTCACTGTGAGGGGAAGTGTTTTCAGTGTGTGGGGAATGGTTTCACTGTGTGGGGAATGGTTTCAGTGTGTGGGGAAGGGGATTCACTGTGTGTGGAAGGTGTTTCAGTGTGGGGTGAAGGGGTTTCAGTGTGTGGGGAATGTGTTTCAGTGTGTGGGCAGGGGTTTCACTGTGTGTGGAATGATTTTCAGTGTGTGGGGAAGGGGTTTTAGTGTGTGGGGAAGGGGTTTCAGTGTGTGGGGAAGGTGTTTCGGTGTGTGGGGAAAGGTTTCAGTGTGTGGGGACGGGTTTCAGTGTGTGGGGAAGGGGTTTCACTGTGTGGGGAAAGGGTTTCACTGTGTGGGGAAGGGGTTTCAGTGTGTGGGGAATGGTTTCAGTGTGTGGGGAACGGATTTCAGTGTGTGGGGAAGGTGATTCAGTGTGTGGAGAAGGGGATTCTCTGTGTGGGGAAGGGGCTTCAGTGTGTGGGGAATGGTTTCAGTGTGTGGGGAAGGGGTTTCAGTGTGTGGGGAATGGTTTCAGTGTGTGGGGAAGGGGTTTCAGTGTGTGGGGAAGGGGTTTCAGTGTGTGTGGAAGGGGTTTCAATGTGTGGGGAATGGTTTCAGTGTGTGGGGAATGGTTTCAGCGTGTGAGGAAGGGGTTTCAGTGTGTGGGGAAGGATTTCAGTGTGTGGAAAGGGGTTTCACTATGTGTGGAATGTGTTTAAGTGTGTGGGGAAGTGGTTGCAGTGTGTGGGGAAGGGTTTCAGTGTGTGGGGAAGGGTTTCAGTGTGTGGGGAAGGGGTTTCACTGTGTGGGGAAGGTCTATCAGTGTGTGGGGGGAATGGTTTCAGTGTGTGGGGAAGGTATTCAGTGTGTGGGGAAGGGGTTTCAATGTGAGGGGAAGGGGTTTTCAGTGTGTGGGGAATTGTTTCACTGTGTGGGGAATGGTTTCAGTGTGTGGGGAAGGGGTTTCACTGTGTGTGGAAGGTGTTTCAGTGTGGGGGGAAGGGTTTCAGTGTGTGGGGAAGGGTTTCAGTATGTGGGGAAGGGGTTTCAGTGTGTGGGGAAGGATTTAAGTGTGTGGGGAAGGGTTTCACTGTGCGGGGAAGGTGTTTCGGTGTGTGGGGAAGGGTATTCACTGTGTGGGGAAGGGTTTCAGAATGTGGGGAAGGGTTTCAGTGTGTGGGGAAGGGGTGTCAGTATGTGGGGAAGGGGTTTCAGTGTGTGGGGAATGGTTTCAGTGTGTGGGGAATGGTTTCAGTGTGTGGGGAGGGGTTTCAGTGTGTGGGGAATGTTTTCAGTGTGTGGGGAATGGTTTCAGCGTGTGAAGAAGGGGTTTCAGTGTGTGGGGAAGGGGTTTCCCTGTGTGGGGAAGGTGTATCAGTGTGTGGGCAATGGTTTCAGTGTGTGGGGAAGGTATTCAGTGTGTGGGGAAGGGGTTTCACTGTGAGGGGAAGGGGCTTTCAGTGTGTGGGGAATGGTTTCACTGTGTGGGTAATGGTTTCAGTGTGTGGGGAAGGGGTTTCACTGTGTGTGGAAGGTGTTTCAGAGTGGTGGGAAGGGTTTCATTGTGTGGGGAAGGGTTTCAGTGTGTGTGGAAAGCCTTTCAGTGTGTGGGGAAGGGTTTCAGTGTGTGGGGAAGGGTTTCACTGTGCGGGGAAGGTGTTTCAGTATGTGTGGAAGGGTATTCACTGTTGGGGAAGGGTTTCAGTGTGTGGGGGATGGTTTCAGTGTGTGGGGAAGGGGTTTCAGTATGTGGGGAAGGGTTTCAGTGTGTGGGGAATGGTTTCAGTGTGTGGGGAATGGTTTCAGCTTGTGTGGAAGGGGTTTCAGTGTGTGGGGAAGGATTTCAGTGTGTTGGGAATGGTTTCAGTGTGTGGGGAACGGATTTCAGTGTGTGGGGAAGGTGATTCAGTGTGTGGGGAAGCTGTTTCACTGTGAGGGGAAGTGTTTTCAGTGTGTGATGAAAGGATTTCAGTGCGTGGGGAAGGTGATTCAGTGTGTGGAGATGGGGATTCTCTGTGTGGGGAAGGGGTTTCAGTGTGTGGGGAAGGGGTTTCAGTGTGTGGGGAATGGATTCAGTGTGTGGGGAAGTGTTTCAGTTTGTGGGGAATGGTTTCAGTGTGTGGGGAATGTTTTCAGCGTGTGGGGAAGGGGTTTCAGTGTGTGGGGAACGATCTCAGTGTGTGGGGAGGGGTTTCACTATGTGTGGAATGTGTTTCAGTGTGTGGGAAAGGGGTTTAAGTGTGTGGGGAAGGGTTTCAGTGAGTGGAGTAGGGGTTTCAGTGTGTGGGGAAGGGGTTTCAGTGTGTGGGGAAGGTGTTTCAGTGTGTGGGGAATGGTTTCACTGTGTGGGGAAGGGGTTTCAGTGTGTGGGGAATGTTTTCAGTGTGTGGGGAATGGTTTCAGCGTGTGAAGAAGGGGTTTCAGTGTGTGGGGAAGGGTTTTCCCTGTGTGGGTAGGTGTATCAGTGTGTGGGCAATGGTTTCAGTGTGTGGGGAAGGTATTCAGTGTGTGGGGAAGGGGTTTCACTGTGAGGGGAAGGGACTTTCAGTGTGTGGGGAATGGTTTCACTGTGTGGGGAATGGTTTCAGTGTGTGGGAAAGGGGTTTCACTGTGTGTGGAAGGTGTTTCAGAGTGGTGGGAAGGGTTTCATTGTGTGGGGAAGGGTTTCAGTGTGTGTGGAAGGCCTTGCAGTGTGTGGGGAAGGGTTTCAGTGTGTGGGGAAGGGTTTCACTGTGCGGGGAAGGTGTTTCAGTATGTGTGGAAGGGTATTCACTGTTGGGGAAGGGTTTCAGTGTGTGGGGGATGGTTTCAGTGTGTGCGGAAGGGGTTTCAGTATGTGGGGAAGGGTTTCAGTGTGTGGGGAATGGTTTCAGTGTGTGGGGAATGGTTTCAGCTTATGGGGAAGGGGTTTCAGTGTGTGGGGAAGGATTTCAGTGTGTGGGGAAGGGTTTCAGTGTGTGGGGAACGGATTTCAGTGTGTGGGGAAGGTGATTCAGTGTGTGGGGAAGGTGTTTCACTGTGAGGGGAAGTGTTTTCAATGTGTGGTGAAAGGATTTCAGTGTGTGGGGAAGGTGATTCAGTGTGTGGAGATGGGGATTCTCTGTGTGGGGAAGGGGTTTCAGTGTGTGGGGAAGGGGTTTCAGTGTGTGGGGAATGGATTCAGGGTGTGGGGAAGTGTTTCAGTGTGTGGGGAATGGTTTCAGTGTGTGGGGAATGTTTTCAGCGTGTGGGGAAGGGGTTTCAGTGTGTGGGGAACGATCTCAGTGTGTGGGGAGGGGTTTCACTATGTGTGGAATGTGTTTCAGTGTGTGGGAAAGGGGTTGCAGTGTGTGGGGAAGGGTTTCAGTGTGTGGAGTAGGGGTTTCAGTGTGTGGGGAAGGGGTTTCAGTGTGTGGGGAAGGGGTTTCAGTGTGTGGGGAATGGTTTCACTGTGTGGGGAAGGGGTTTCAGTGTGTGGAGAAGGGGTTTCAGTGTGTGTGGAAGGGGTTTCAATGTGTGGGGAATGGTTTCAGTGTGTCGGGAAGGGGTTTCAGTGTGTGTGGAAGGGGTTTCAGTGTGTGGGGAATGTGGTTCAGTGTGTGGGGAAAAGGTTTCACTCTGTGTGAAAGGTGTTTCAATGTGGGGTGAAGGGGTTTCAGTGTGTGGGGAAGTGTTTCAGTGTGTGGGGAGGGGTTTCACTGTGTGTGGAATGTGTTTCAGTGTGTGGGGAAGGGGTTTCAGTATGTGGGGAAGTGTTTCAGTTTTTGGGGAAGGGGTTTCAGTGTGTGGGGAAGGGTATCAGTGTGTGGGGAAGGGTTTCAGTGTGCGGGGAAGGTGTTTCAGTGTGTGGGGAAGGGTTTCAGTGTGTGGGGAATGGTTTCAGTGTGTGGGGAATGGTTTCAGCTTGTGGGGAAGGGGTTTCAGTGTGTGGGGAAGGATTTCAGTGTGTGGGGAAGGGTTTCAGTGTGTGGGGAACGGATTTCAGTGTGTGGGGAAGGTGATTCAGTGTGTGGGGAAGGTGTTTCACTGTGAGGGGAAGTGTTTTCAGTGTGTGGTGAAAGGATTTCAGTGTGTGGGGAAGGTGATTCAGTGTGAGGAGATGGGGATTCTCTGTGTGGGGAAGGGGTTTCAGTGTGTGGGGAAGGGGTTTCAGTGTGTGGGGAATGGATTCAGTGTGTGGGGAAGTGTTTCAGTGTGTGGGGAATGGTTTCAGAGTGTGGGGAATTATTTCAGCGTGTGGGGAAGGGGTTTCAGTGTGTGGGGAACGATCTCAGTGTGTGGGGAGGGGTTTCACTATGTGTGGAATGTGTTTCAGTGTGTGGGAAAGGGGTTTCAGTGTGTGGGGAAGGGTTTCAGTGTGTGGAGTAGGGGTTTCAGTGTGTGGGAAGGGGTTTCAGTGTGTGGGGAAGGGGTTTCAGTGTGTGGGGAATGGTTTCACTGTGTGGGGAAGGGGTTTCAGTGTGTGGAGAAGGGGTTTCAGTGTGTGTGGAAGGGGTTTCAATGTGTGGGGAATGGTTTCAGTGTGTGGGGAAGGGGTTTCAGTGCGTGTAGAAGGGGTTTCAGTGTGTGGGGAATGTGGTTCAGTGTGTGGGGAAGTGGTTTCACTCTGTGTGAAAGGTGTTTCAGTGTGGGGTGAAGGGGTTTCAGTGTGTGGGGAAGTGTTTCATTGTGTGGGGAGGGGTTTCACTGTGTGTGGAATGTGTTTCAGTGTGTGGGGAAGGGGTTTCAGTATGTGGGGAAGTGTTTCAGTTTTTGGGGAAGGGGTTTCAGTGTGTGGGAAAGGGTATCAGTGTGTGGGGAAGGGTTTCAGTGTGCGGGGAAGGTGTTTCAGTGTGTGGGGAAGGGGAATCAGTGTGTGGGAAAGGGTTTCAGTGTGTGGGGAAGGGGTTTCAGTATGTGGGGAAGGGTTTGAGTGTGTGGGGAATGGTTTCAGTTTGTGGGGAATGGTTTCAGCGTGTGGACAAGGGGTTTCTGTGTGTGGGGAAAGATTTCAGTGTGTGGGGAGGGGTTTCAGTGTGTGGGGAAGGGTTTCAGTGTGTGGGGAAGGGGTTTCAGTGTGTGGGGAAGGGTTTCAGTGTGTGGGTATGTGTTTCAGTGTGTGGGGAAGGAGTTTCAGTGTGTGGGGAAGGTGTTTCGCTGGGTGGGGACGGGGTTTCAGTGTGTGGGGACTGTGTTTCAGTGTGTAGGGTAGGGGTTTCAGCGTGTGTGGAAGGTGTTTCAGTGCGTGGGGAAGTGGTTTCAGTGTGTGGGGAATGTGTTTCACTGTGTGGGGATGGGTTTTCAGTGTGTGGGGAAGATTTTTCAGTGTGTGTTGACGTGGTTTCTGTGTTTGGGGAAGGGGTTTCCGTGTGTGGGGAAGGGGTTTCAGTGTGTGGGGAATGGTTTCAGTGTGTGGGGCAAGGGTTTCAGTGTGTGGGGAAGGTGTTTCAGTGTGTGGGGAAGGGGATTCACTGTGTGGGGAAGGGGGTTCAGTGTTTGGGGAAGGGGTTTCCGTGTGTGGGGACGTTGTTTCAGTGTGTGGGGAAGGGGTTTCAGTGTGTGGGGAAGGGGTTTCAGTGTGTGGGGAAGGGGTTTCAGTGTGTGGGGAATGGTTTCAGTGTGTGGGGACGGGTTTCAGTGTGTGGGGAAGGGGTTTCACTGTGTGGGGAAAGGGTTTCACTGTGTGGGGAAGGGGTTTCAGTGTGTGGGGAATGGTTTCAGTGTGTGGGGAACGGATTTCAGTGTGTGGGGAAGGTGATTCAGTGTGTGGAGTAGGGGATTCTCTGTGTGGGGAAGGGGCTTCAGTGTGTGGGGAAGGGGTTTCAGTGTGTGGGGAAGGGGTTTCAGTGTGTGGGGAATGGTTTCAGTGTGTGGGGAAGGGTTTCAGTGTGTGGGGAATGTTTTCAGTGTGTGGGGAATGGTTTCAGCGTGTGAGGAAGGGGTTTTAGTGTGTGGGGAAGGGGTTTCACTGTGTGGGGAAGGTGTATCAGTGATTGGGCAATGGTTTCAGTGTGTGGGCAAGGTATTCAGTGTGTGGGGAAGGGGTTTCACTGTGAGGGGAAGGGGTTTTCAGTGTGTGGGGAATGGTTTCACTGTGTGGGGAATGGTTTCAGTGTGTGGGGAAGGGGTTGCAATGTGTGTAGAAGGTGTTTCAGTGTGCTGGGAATGGTTTCATTGTGTGGGGAAGGATTTCAGTGTGTGGGGAAGGGGTTTCAGTGTGTGGGGAAGGGTTTCAGTGTGCGGGGAAGGGTTTCACTGTGCGGGGAAGGTTTGTCAGTGTGTGTGGAAGGGTATTCACTGTTGGGGAAGGGTTTCAGTGTGTGGGGAATGGTTTCAGTGTGTGGGGAAGGGGTTTCAGTATGTGTGGAAGGGTTTCAGTGTGTGGGGAATGGTTTCAGTGTGTGGGGAATGGTTTCAGCTTGTGGGGAAGGGGTTTCAGTGTGTGGGGAAGGATTTCAGTGTGTGGGGAAGGGTTTCATTGGGTGGGGAAGGGTTTCAGTGTGTGGGGAAGGGGTTTCAGTGTGTGGGGAAGGGGTTTCAGTGTGTGGGGATGGGGTTTCAGTGTGTGGTGAAAGGATTTCAGTGTGTGGGGAAGGTGATTCAGTGTGTGGAGACGCGGATTCTCTGCGTGGGAAAGGGGTTTCAGTGTGTGGGGAAGGGGTTTCAGTGTGTGGGGAAGGGGTTTCAGTGTGTGGGGAATGGATTTAGTGTGTGGGGAAGTGTTCCAGTGTGTGGGGAATCGTTTCAGTGTGTGGGGAATGTTTTCAGCGTGTGGGGAAGGGGTTTCAGTGTGTGGGGAACGATCTCAGTGTGTGGGGAGGGGTTTCACTATGTGTGGAATGTGTTTCAGTGTGTGGGGAAGGGTTTCAATGTGTGAAGTAGGGGTTTTAGTGTGTGGGGAAGGGGTTTCAGTGTGTGGGGAAGGGGTTTCAGAGTGTGGGGAATGGTTTCACTGTGTGGGGAAGGGGTTTCAGTGTGTGGAGAAGGGGTTTCAGTGTGTGTGGAAGGGGTTTCAATGTGTGGGGAATGGTTTCAGTGTGTGGGGAAGGGGTTTCAGTGTGTGTGGAAGGGGTTTCAGTGTGTGGGGAATGTGGTTCAGTGTGTGGGCAATGGGTTTCACTGTGTGTGAAAGGTGTTTCAGTGTGGGGTGAAGAGGTTTCAGTGTATGGGGAAGTGTTTCAGTGTGTGGGGAGGGGTTTCACTGTGTGTGGAATGTGTTTCAGTGTGTGGGGAAGGGGTTTCAGTATGTGGGGAAGTGTTTCAGTTTTTGGGGAAGGGGTTTCAGTGTGTGGGGAAGGGTATCATTGTGTGGGGAAGGGTTTCAGTGTGCGGGGAAGGTGTTTCAGTGTGTTGGGAAGGGGAATCAGTGTGTGGGAAAGGGTTTCAGTGTGTGGGGAAGGGGTTTCAATATGTGGGGAAGGGTTTGAGTGTGTGGGGAATGGTTTCAGTGTGTGGGGATTGGTTTCAGCGTGTGGACAAGTGGTTTCTGTGTGTGGGGAAGGATTTCAGTGTGTGGGGAAGGGTTTCAGTGTGTGGGGAAGGGGTTTCAATGTGTGGGGAAGGGTTTCAGTGTGTGGGTATGGGTTTCAGTGTGTGGGGAAGGGTTTCAGTGTGTGGGGAAGGGGTTTCAGTGTGTGGGGAAGGTGTTTCACTGGGTGGGGACGGGGTTTCAGTGTGTGGGGACGGTGTTTGAGTGTGTAGGGTAGGGGTTTCAGCGTGTGTGGAAGGTGTTTCAGTGCGTGGGGAAGGGGTTTCAGTGTGTGGGGAAGGGGTTTCACTGTGTGGGGATGGGTTTTCAGTGTGTGGGGAAGATGTTTCAGTGTGTGGTGACGTCGTTTCTGTGTGTGGGGAATGGGTTTCCGTGTGTGGGGAAAGGGTTTCAGTGTGTGGGGAAGGGGTTTCAGTGTGTGGGGAATGGTTTCAGTGTGTGGGGCAAGGGTTTCAGTGTGTGGGGAATGTGTTTCAGTGTGTGGGGAAGGGGATTCACTGTGTGGGGAAGGGGTTTCAGTGTTTGGGGAAGGGGTTTCCGTGTGTGGGGACGTTGTTTCAATGTGTGGGGAAGGGGTTTCAGTGTGTGGGGAAGGGTTTTCAGTGTGTGGGGAAGGGGTTTCAGTGTGTGGGGAATGGTTTCAGTGTGTGGGACGGGTTTCAGTGTTTGGGGAAGGGGTTTCACTGTGTGGGGAAAGGGTTTCACTGTGTGGGGAAGGGGTTTCAGTGTGTGGGGAATGGTTTCAGTGTGCGGGGAACGGATTTCAGTGTGTAGGGTAGGTGTTTCAGCGTGTGTGGAAGGTGTTTCAGTGAGTGGGGAAGGGGTTTCAGTGTGTGGGGAAGGGGTTTCACTGTGTGGGGATGGGTTTTCAGTGTGTGGGGAAGATGTTTCAGTGTGTGGTGACGTGGTTTCTGTGTGTGGGGAAGGGGGTTCCGTGTGTGGGGAAAGGGTTTCAGTGTGTGGGGAAGGGGTTTCACTGTGTGGGGAAGGGGTTTCAGTGTGTGGGGAAGGGTTTCAGTGTGTGGGGAATGTTTTCAGTGTGTGGGGAATGGTTTCAGCGTGTGAGGAAGGGGTTTCAGTGTGTGGGGAAGGGGTTTCACTGTGTGGGGAAGGTGTATCAGTGTGTGGGCAATGGTTTCAGTGTGTGGGGAAGGTATTCAGTGTGTGGGGAAGGGGTTTAACTGTGAGGGGAAGGGGTTTTCAGTGTGTGGGGAATGGTTTCACTGTGTGGGGAATGGTTTCAGTGTGTGGGGAAGGGGTTTCACTGTGTGTGGAAGGTGTTTCAGTGTGGTGGGAAGGGTTTCATTGTGTGGGGAATGGTTTCAGTGTGTGGGGAAGGGGTTTCAGTGTGTGGGGAAGGGTTTCAGTGTGTGGGGAAGGGTTTCACTGTGCGGGGAAGGTTTTTTAGTATGTGTGGAAGGGTATTCACTGTTGGGGAAGGGTTTCAGTGTGTGGGGAATGGTTTCAGTGTGTGGGGAAGGGGTTTCAGTATGTGGGGAAGGGTTTCAGTGTGTGGGGAATGGTTTCAGTGTGTGGGGAATGGTTTCAGCTTGTGGGGAAGGGGTTTCAGTGTGTGGGGAAGGATTTCAGTGTGTGGGGAAGGATTTCAGTGTGTGGGGAAGGGTTTCAGTGTATGGGGAAGGGCTTTCAGTGTGTGGGGAAGGGGTTTCAGTGTGTGGGTATGGGGTTTCAGTGTGTGGTGAAAGGATTTCAGTGTGTGGGGAAGGTGATTCAGTGTGTGGAGATGGGGATTCTCCGTGTGGGGAAGGGGTTTCAGTGTGTGGGGAAGGGGTTTCAGTGTGTGGGGAAGGGGTTTCAGTGTGTGGGGAATGGATTCAGTGTGTGGGAAAGTGTTTCAGTGTGTGGGGAATGGTTTCAGTGTGTGGGGAATGTTTTCAGCCTGTGGGGAAGGGGTTTCAGTGTGTGGCGAACGATCTCAGTGTGTGGGGAGGGGTTTCACTATGTGTGGAATGTGTTTCAGTGTGTGGGGAAGGGGTTTCAGTGTGTGGGGAAGGGGTTTCAGTGTGTGGGGAAGGGTTTCAGTGTGTGGGGAAGGGGATTCAGTATGTGGGGAAGGGGTTTCAGTGTGTGGGGAAGGGGTTTCAGTGTGTGGGGAATGGTTTCACTGTGTGGGGAATGGGTTTCAGTGTGTGGAGAAGGGGTTTCAGTGTGTGTGGAAGGGGTTTCAATGTGTGGGGAATGGTTTCAGTGTGTGGGGAAGGGGTTTCAGTGTGTGTGGAAGGGGTTTCAGTGTGTGAGGAATGTGGTTCAGTGTGTGGGGAAGGGGTTTCAGTGTGTGTGGAAGGGGTTTCAGTGTGTGGGGAATGTGGTTCAGTGTGTGGGGAAGGGGTTTCAGTGTGTGGGGAATGGATTCAATGTGTGGGGAAGGGGTTTCACTGTGTGGGGAAGGGGTTTCAGTGTGTGGGGAAGGGTTTCACTGTTTGGGGAATGGTTTCAGTGTGTGGTTAAGGGGTTTCACTGTGTGTGGAATGTGTTTCAGTGTGGGGTGAAGGGGTTTCAGAATGTGGGGTGGGGTTTCACTGTGTGAGGAATGTGTTTCACTGTTGGGGAAGGGTTTCAGTGTGTGGGGAATGGTTTCAGTGTGTGGGGAAGGGGTTTCAGTATGTGGGGAAGGGTTTCAGTGTGTGGGGAATGGTTTCAGTGTGTGGGGAATGGTTTCAGCTTGTGGGGAAGGGGTTTCAGTGTGTGGGAAAGGATTTCAGTGTGTGGGGAAGGGTTTCAGTGTGTGGGGAAGGGTTTCAGTGTGTGGGGAAGGGAGTTCAGTGTTTGGGGAAGGGGTTTCAGTGTGTGGGGATGGGGTTTCAGTGTGTGGTGAAAGTATTTCAATGTGTGGGGAAGGTGATTCAGTGTGTGGAGATCGGGATTCTCTGTGTGGGGAAGGGGTTTCAGTGTGTGGGGAAGGGGTTTCAGTGTTTGGGGAAGGGGTTTCAGTGTGTGGGGAATGGATTCAGTGT
Organism: Heterodontus francisci; assembly: GCF_036365525.1. Lineage (NCBI taxonomy): Eukaryota > Metazoa > Chordata > Chondrichthyes > Heterodontiformes > Heterodontidae > Heterodontus > Heterodontus francisci. The sequence goes on from NW_027141733.1 coordinate 644,537, forward strand.
GTGGGGAAGTGTTTCAGTTTGTGTGGAATGTGTTTCAGTGTGTGGGGAAGGGGTTTCAGTGTGTGGGGAAGGGTTTCAGTGTGTGGGGAAGGGGATTCAGTGTGTTGGGAAGGGGTTTCAGTGTGTGGGGAAGGGGTTTCAGTGTGTGGGGAATTGTTTCACTGTGTGGGGAAGGGGTTTCAGTGTGTGGAGAAGGGGTTTCAGTGTGTATGGAAGGGGTTTCAATGTGTGGGGAATGGTTTCAGTGTGTGGGGAAGGGGTTTCAGTGTGTGTGGAAGGGGTTTCAGTGTGTGGGGAATGTGGGTCAGTGTGTGGGGAAGGGGTTTCAGTGTGTGGGGAATGGAGTCAGTGTGTGTGGAAGGGGTTTCACTGTGTGGGGAAGGGGTTTCAGTGTGTGGGGAATGGTTTCACTGTTTGGGGAATGGTTTCAGTGTGTGGTTAAGGGGTTTCACTGTGTGTGGAATGTGTTTCAGTGTGGGGTGAAGGGGTTTCAGTATGTGGGGTGGGGTTTCACTGTGTGAGGAATGTGTTTCAGTGTGTGGGGAATGGTTTCAGTGTGTGGGGAAGGGGGTTCAGTGAGTGGGGAAGGGTTTTAGTGTGTTGGGAAGGGTTTCACTGTGCGGGGAATGAGTTTCAGTGTGTGGGGAAGGGTATTCACTGTGTGGGGAAGGGTTTCAGTGTGTGGGGAAGGGTTTCAGTGTGTGTGGAAGGGATTTCAGTATGTGGGGAAGGGGTTTCAGTGTGTGGGGAATGGTTTCAGTGTGTGGGGAATGGTTTCAGCGTGTGGGGAAGGGGTTTAAGAGTGTGGTGAAGAATTGCAGTGTGTGGGAAAGGGTTTCAGTATGTGGGGAAGGGTTTCAGTGTGTGGGGAACGGTTTCAGTGTGTGGGGAAGGGGTTTCAGTGTGCGGGGAAGGGTTTCAGTGTGTGGGGAAGGGGTTTCAGTGTGCGGGGAAGGTGTTTCAGTGAGTGGGGAAGGGGATTCAGTTTGTGGGGAAGGGTTTCAGTGTGTGGGGAAAGGATTTCAGTGTGTGGGGAAGGTGATTCAGTGTGTGGGGAAGGGGATTCTCTGTGTGGGGAAGGGGTTTCAGTGTGTGAGGAAGGGGTTTCAGTGTGTGGGGAATGGTTTCAGTGTGTGGGGAAGGGGTTTCAGTGTGTGGGGAATGTGGTTCAGTGTGTGTGGAAGGGGTTTCAGTGTGTGGGAAATGGTTTCACTGTGTGGGGAAGCGGTTTAAGTGTGTGTGGAAGGGGCTTCAGTGTGTGGGGAATGTGGTTCAGTGTGTGGGGAAGGTATTTCAGTGTGTGGGGAATGGTTTCAGTGTGTGGGGAAGGGGTTTCAGTGTGTGGGGAAGGGGTTTCAGTGTGTGGGGCAGGGTTTCAGTGTGTGGGGAAGGGGTTTCAGTGTGTGGGGACGGGGTTTCAGTGTGTGGGAAATGGTTTCAGTGTGGGGGGACGGGTTTCAGTGTGTGGGGAAGCGTTTCAGTGTGTGGGGAAGGGGTTTCACTGTGTGGGGAATTGGTATCAGTGTGTGGGGAATGGTTTCAGTGTGTTGGGAAGGTATTCAGTGTGTGGGGAAGGTGTTTCACTGTGAGGGGAAGTGTTTTCAGTGTGTGGGGAATGGTTTCAGCGTGTGGGGAATGGTTTCAGTGTGTGGGGAAGGTGTTTCACTGTGTGTGGAAGGTGTTTCACTGTGGGGTGAAGGGGTTTCAGTGTGTGGGGAAGTGTTTCAGTGTGTGGGGAAGGGGTTTCAGTGTGTGGGGAAGGGGTTTCACTGTGTGTGGAAGGTGTTTCACTGTGGGGTGAAGGGGTTTCAGTGTGTGGGGAAGTGTTTCAGTGTGTGGGGAAGGGGTTTCACTGTGTGTGGAAGGTGTTTCAGTGTGGGGTGAAGGGGTTTCAGTGTGTGGGGAAGTGTATCAGTGTTTGGGGAAGGGGTTTCAGTGTGTGGGGAAGGGGTTTCAGTGTGTGGGGAATGGTTTCAGTGTGTGGGGAAAGGATTTCAGTGTGTGGGGAAGGTGATTCAGTGTGTGGAGAAGGGGATTCTCTGTGTGGGGAAGGGGTTTCAGTGTGTGGGGAAGGGGTTTCAGTGTGTGGGGAAGGGGTTTCCGTGAGTGGGGAATGGTTTCAGTGTGTGGGGAAGGGGTTTCAGTGTGTGGGGAAGGGGTTTCAGTCTGTGCGGAAGGGGTTTCAGTGTGTGGGGAATGGTTTCAGTGTGTGGGGAAGGTGATTCAGTGTGTGGGGAATGGTTTCAGTGCGTGGGGAATGTTTTCAGCGTGTGGGGAGGGGGTTTCAGTGAGTGGGGAAGGATCTCAGTGTGTGGGGAGGTGTTTCACTATGTGTGGAATGTGTTTCAGTGTGTGGGGAAGGGGTTTCAGTGTGTGGGGAAGGGTTTCAGTGAGTGGGGAAGGGGTTTCAGTGTGTGGGGAAGGGGTTTCAGTGTGTGGGGAAGGGGTTTCAGTGTGTGGGGAATGGTTTCAGTGTGTGGGGAAGTGGTTTCAGTGTGTGGAGAAGGGGTTTCAGTGTTTGTGGAAGGGGTTTCAATGTGTGGGGAATGGTTTCAGTGTGTGGGGAAGGGGTTTCAATGTGTGTGGAAGGGGTTTCATTGTGTGGGGAATGTGGCTCAGTGTGTGGGAAAGGGGTTTCAGTGTGTGGGGAATGGATTCAGTGTGTGGGGAATGGTTTCACTGTTTGGGGAATGGTTTCAGTGTGTGGTTAAGGGGTTTCACTGTGTGTGGAATGTGTTTCAGTGTGGGGTGATGGGGTTTCAGTATGTGGGGTGGGGTTTCACTGTGTGAGGAATGTGTTTCAGTGTGTGGGGAAGGTGTTTCAGTGTGTGGGGAAGTGTTTCAGAGAGTGGGGAATGGTTTCAGTGTGTGGGGAAGGGGTTTCAGTGAGTGGGGAAGGGTTTCAGTGTGTGGGGAAGTGTTTCACTGTGCGGGGAATGAGTTTCAGTGTGCGGGGAATGGGTTTCAGTGTGTGGGGAAGGGTTTCAGTGTGTGGGGAAGGGTTTCAGTGTGTGGGGAAGGGGTTTCAGTATGTGGGGAAGGGGTTTCTGTGTGTGTGGAATGGTTTCAGTGTGTGGGGAATGGTTTCAGCGTGTGGGGAAGGGGTTTCAGTGTGTGGGGAAAGGTTTCAGTATGTGGGGAAGGGTTTCAGTGTGTGGGGAACGGTTTCAGTGTGTGGGGAAGGGGTTTCAGTGTGCGGGGAAGGGTTTCAGTGTGTGGGGAAGGGTTTCACTGTGTGGGGAAGGTGTTTCAGTGAGTGGGGAAGGGGATTCAGTTTGTGGGGAAGGGTTTCAGTGTGTGGGGAAAGGATTTCTGTGTGTGGGGAAGGTGATTCAGTGTGTGGGGAAGGGGATTCTCTGTGTGGGGAAGGGGTTTCAGTGTGTGGGGAAGGGGTTTCAGTGTGTGGGGAATGGTTTCAGTGTGTGGGGAAGGTGTTTCAGTGTGTGTGGAAAGGGTTTCAGTGTGTGTGGAAGGGGTTTCAGTGTGTGGGAAATGGTTTCAGTGTGTGGGGAAGCAGTTTCACTGTGTGTGGAAGGGGTTTCAGTGTGTGGGGAATGTGGCTCAGTGTGTGGGGAAGGTGTTTCAATGTGTGGGGAATGGTTTCAGTGTGTGTGGAAGTGGTTTCACTGTGTGGGGAAGTGGTTTCAGTGTGTGGGGAATGGTTTCAGTGTGTGGGGAAGGGGTTTCAATGTGTGGGGAAGGGTTTCAGTGTGTGGGGAAGGGGTTTCAGTGTGTGGGGACGGGGTTTCAGTGTGTGGGGACGGGTTCCAGTGTGTGGGGAAGCGTTTCAGTGTGTGGGGAAGGTGTTTCACTGTGAGGGGAAGTGTTTTCAGTGTGTGGGGAATGGTTTCACTGTGTGGGGAATGGTTTCAGTGTGTGGGGAAGGGGTTTCACTGTGTGTGGAAGGTGTTTCAGTGTGGGGTGAAGGGGTTTCACTGTGTGGGGAATGTGTTTCAGTGTGTGGGGAGGGGTTTCACTGTGTGTGGAATGTGTTTCAGTGTGTGGGGAAGGGGTTTCAGTGTGTGGGGAAGGGGTTTCAGTGTGTGGGGAAAGGTTTCAGTGTGTGGGGACGGGTTTCAGAGTGTGGGGAAGGGGTTTCACTGAGTGTGGAAGGTGTTTCAGTGTGGGGTGAAGGGGTTTCAGTGTGTGGGGAAGTGTTTCAGTGTGTGGGGAAGGGGTTTCAGTGTGTGGGGAAGGGTTTCAGTGTGTGGGGAAGGGGTTTCAGTGTGTGGGGAAGGGGTTTCAGTGTGTGGGGAAGGGGTTTCAGTGTGTGGGGAATGGTTTCTGTGTTGGGAAGTGGTTTCAGTGTGTGGAGAAGGGGTTTCAGTGTTTGTGGAAGGGGTTTCAATGTGTGGGGAATGGTTTCAGTGTGTGGGGAAGGGGTTTCAGTGTGTGTGGAAGGGGTTTCATTGTGTGGGGAATGTGGCTCAGTGTGTGGGAAAGGGGTTTCAGTGTGTGGGGAATGGATTCAGTGTGTGGGGAATGGTTTCACTGTTTGGGGAATGGTTTCAGTGTGTGGTTAAGGGGTTTCACTGTGTGTGGAATGTGTTTCAGTGTGGGGTGATGGGGTTTCAGTATGTGGGGTGGGGTTTCACTGTGTGAGGAATGTGTTTCAGTGTGTGGGGAAGGTGTTTCAGTGTGTGGGGAAGGGTTTCAGTGAGTGGGGAATGGTTTCAGTGTGTGGGGAAGGGGTTTCAGTGAGTGGGGAAGGGTTTCAGTGTGTGGGGAAGGGTTTCACTGTGCGGGGAATGAGTTTCAGTGTGCGGGGAATGGGTTTCAGTGTGTGGGGAAGGGTTTCAATGTGTGGGGAAGGGTTTCAGTGTGTGGGGAAGGGGATTCAGTATGTGGGGAAGGGGTTTCAGTGTGTGTGGAATGGTTTCAGTGTGTGGGGAATGGTTTCAGCGTGTGGGGAAGGGGTTTCAGTGTGTGGGGAAAGGTTTCTAGTATGTGGGGAAGGGTTTCAGTGTGTGGGGAACGGTTTCAGTGTGTGGGGAAGGGGTTTCAGTGTGCGGGGAAGGGTTTCAGTGTGTGGGGAAGGGTTTCACTGTGTGGGGAAGGTGTTTCAGTGAGTGGGGAAGGGGATTCAGTTTGTGGGGAAGGGTTTCAGTGTGTGGGGAAAGGATTTCTGTGTGTGGGGAAGGTGATTCAGTGTGTGGGGAAGGGGATTCTCTGTGTGGGGAAGGGGTTTCAGTGTGTGGGGAAGGGGTTTCAGTGTGTGGGGAATGGTTTCAGTGTGTGTGGAAGGGGTTTCAGTGTGTGTGGAAGGGGTTTCAGTGTGTGGGAAATGGTTTCAGTGTGTGGGGAAGCAGTTTCACTGTGTGTGGAAGGGGTTTCAGTGTGTGGGGAATGTGGCTCAGTGTGTGGGGAAGGTGTTTCAATGTGTGGGGAATGGTTTCAGTGTGTGTGGAAGTGGTTTCACTGTGTGGGGAAGTGGTTTCAGTGTGTGGGGAAGGGGATTCAGTGTGTGGGAAATGGTTTCAGTGTGTGGGGACGGGTTCCAGTGTGTGGGGAAGCGTTTCAGTGTGTGGGGAAGGTGTTTCACTGTGAGGGGAAGTGTTTTCAGTGTGTGGGGAATGGTTTCACTGTGTGGGGAATGGTTTCAGTGTGTGGGGAAGGGGTTTCACTGTGTGTGGAAGGTGTTTCAGTGTGGGGTGAAGGGGTTTCAGTGTGTGGGGAATGTGTTTCAGTGTGTGGGGAGGGGTTTCACTGTGTGTGGAATGTGTTTCAGTGTGTGGGGAAGGGGTTTCAGTGTGTGGGGAAGGGGTTTCAGTGTGTGGGGAAAGGTTTCAGTGTGTGGGGACGGGTTTCAGAGTGTGGGGAAGGGGTTTCACTGTGTGTGGGGAATGTGTTTCAGTGTGGGGTGAAGTGGTTTCAGTGTGTGGGGAAGTGTTTCAGTGTGTGGGGAGGGGGTTTCAGTGTGTCGGGAAGGGGTTTCAGTGTGTGGGGAATGGTTTCAGTGTGTGGGGAAAGGATTTCAGTGTGTGGGGAAGGTGATTCAGTGTGTGGAGAAGGGGATTCTCTGTGTGGGGAAGGGGTTTCAGTGTGTGGGGAAGGGGTTTCAGTGTGTGGGGAATGGGTTTCCGTGAGTGGGGAATGGTTTCAGTGTGTGGGGAAGGGGTTTCAGTGTGTGGGGAAGGGTTTTCAGTCTGTGCGGAAGGGGTTTCAGTGTGTGGGGAATGGTTTCAGTGTGTGGAGAAGTGTTTCAGTGTGTGGGAAATGGTTTCAGTGCGTGGGGAATGTTTTCAGCGTGTGGGGAGGGGGTTTCATTGTGTGGGGAAGGATCTCAGTGTGTGGGGAGGTGTTTCACTATGTGTGGAATGTGTTTCAGTGTGTGGGGAAGGGGTTTCAGTTTGTGGGGAAGGGTTTCAGTGTGTGGGGAAGGGGTTTCAGTGTGTGGGGAAGGGGTTTGAGTGTTTGGGGAAGGGGTTTCAATGTGTGGGGAATGGTTTCAGTGTGTGGGGAAGTGGTTTCAGTGTGTGTGGAAGGGGTTTCATTGTGTGGGGAATGTGGCTCAGTGTGTGGGAAAGGGGTTTCAGTGTGTGGGGAATGGATTCAGTGTGTGGGGAATGGTTTCACTGTTTGGGGAATGGTTTCAGTGTGTGGTTAAGGGGTTTCACTGTGTGTGGAATGTGTTTCAGTGTGGGGTGATGGGGTTTCAGTCTGTGGGGTGGGGTTTCACTGTGTGAGGAATGTGTTTCAGTGTGTGGGGAAGGTGTTTCAGTGTGTGGGGAAGGGTTTCAGTGAGTGGGGAATGGTTTCAGTGTGTGGGGAAGGGGTTTCAGTGAGTGGGGAAGGATTTCAGTGTGTGGGGAAGGGTTTCACTGTGCGGGGAATGAGTTTCAGTGTGCGGGGAATGGGTTTCAGTGTGTGGGGAAGGGTTTCAGTGTGTGGGGAAGGGTTTCAGTGTGTGGGGAAGGGGTTTCAGTATGTGGGGAAGGGGTTTCAGTGTGTGTGGAATGGTTTCAGTGTGTGGGGAATGGTTTCAGCGTGTGGGGAAGGGGTTTCAGTGTGTGGGGAAAGGTTTCAGTATGTGGGGAAGGGTTTCAGTGTGTGGGGAACGGTTTCAGTGTGTGGGGAAGGGGTTTCAGTGTGCGGGGAAGGGTTTCAGTGTGTGGGGAAGGGTTTCACTGTGTGGGGAAGGTGTTTCAGTGAGTGGGGAAGGGGATTCAGTTTGTGGGTAATGGTTTCAGTGTGTGGGGAAAGGAATTCTGTGTGTGGGGAAGGTGATTCAGTGTGTGGGGAAGGGGATTCTCTGTGTGGGGAAGGGGTTTCAGTGTGTGGGGAGGGGTTTCACTGTGTGTGGAATGTGTTTCAGTGTGTGGGGAAGGGGTTTCAGTGTGTGGGGAAGGGGTTTCAGTGTGTGGGGAAAGGTTTCAGTGTGTGGGGACGGGTTTCAGAGTGTGGGGAAGGGGTTTCACTGTGTGTGGGGAATGTGTTTCAGTGTGGGGTGAAGTGGTTTCAGTGTGTGGGGAAGTGTTTCAGTGTGTGGGGAGGGGGTTTCAGTGTGTCGGGAAGGGGTTTCAGTGTGTGGGGAATGGTTTCAGTGTGTGGGGAAAGGATTTCAGTGTGTGGGGAAGGTGATTCAGTGTGTGGAGAAGGGGATTCTCTGTGTGGGGAAGGGGTTTCAGTGTGTGGGGAAGGGGTTTCAGTGTGTGGGGAATGGGTTTCCGTGAGTGGGGAATGGTTTCAGTGTGTGGGGAAGGGGTTTCAGTGTGTGGGGAAGGGTTTTCAGTCTGTGCGGAAGGGGTTTCAGTGTGTGGGGAATGGTTTCAGTGTGTGGAGAAGTGTTTCAGTGTGTGGGAAATGGTTTCAGTGCGTGGGGAATGTTTTCAGCGTGTGGGGAGGGGGTTTCATTGTGTGGGGAAGGATCTCAGTGTGTGGGGAGGTGTTTCACTATGTGTGGAATGTGTTTCAGTGTGTGGGGAAGGGGTTTCAGTTTGTGGGGAAGGGTTTCAGTGTGTGGGGAAGGGGTTTCAGTGTGTGGGGAAGGGGTTTGAGTGTGTGGGGAAGGGGTTTCAGTGTGTGGGGAATGGTTTCAGTGTGTGGGGAAGTGGTTTCAGTGTGTGGAGAAGGGGTTTCAGTGTTTGTGGAAGGTGTTTCAATGTGTGGGGAATGGTTTCAGTGTGTGGGGAAGGGGTTTCAGTGTGTGTGGAAGGGGTTTCATTGTGTGGGGAATGTGGCTCAGTGTGTGGGAAAGGGGTTTCAGTGTGTGGGGAATGGATTCAGTGTGTGGGGAATGGTTTCACTGTTTGGGGAATGGTTTCAGTGTGTGGTTAAGGGGTTTCACTGTGTGTGGAATGTGTTTCAGTGTGGGGTGATGGGGTTTCAGTCTGTGGGGTGGGGTTTCACTGTGTGAGGAATGTGTTTCAGTGTGTGGGGAAGGTGTTTCAGTGTGTGGGGAAGGGTTTCAGTGAGTGGGGAATGGTTTCAGTGTGTGGGGAAGGGGTTTCAGTGAGTGGGGAAGGATTTCAGTGTGTGGGGAAGGGTTTCACTGTGCGGGGAATGAGTTTCAGTGTGCGGGGAATGGGTTTCAGTGTGTGGGGAAGGGTTTCAGTGTGTGGGGAAGGGTTTCAGTGTGTGGGGAAGGGGTTTCAGTATGTGGGGAAGGGGTTTCAGTGTGTGTGGAATGGTTTCAGTGTGTGGGGAATGGTTTCAGCGTGTGGGGAAGGGGTTTCAGTGTGTGGGGAAAGGTTTCAGTATGTGGGGAAGGGTTTCAGTGTGTGGGGAACGGTTTCAGTGTGTGGGGAAGGGGTTTCAGTGTGCGGGGAAGGGTTTCAGTGTGTGGGGAAGGGTTTCACTGTGTGGGGAAGGTGTTTCAGTGAGTGGGGAAGGGGATTCAGTTTGTGGGTAATGGTTTCAGTGTGTGGGGAAAGGAATTCTGTGTGTGGGGAAGGTGATTCAGTGTGTGGGGAAGGGGATTCTCTGTGTGGGGAAGGGGTTTCAGTGTGTGGGGAAGGGGTTTCAGTGTGTGGGGAATGGTTTCAGTGTGTGGGGAAGGTGTTTCAGTGTGCGGGGAATGGGTTTCAGTGTGTGGGGAAGGGTTTCAGTGTGTGGGGAAGGGTTTCAGTGTGTGGGGAAGGGGTTTCAGTATGTGGGGAAGGGGTTTCAGTGTGTGTGGAATGGTTTCAGTGTGTGGGGAATGGTTTCAGCGTGTGGGGAAGGGGTTTCAGTGTGTGGGGAAAGGTTTCAGTATGTGGGGAAGGGTTTCAGTGTGTGGGGAACGGTTTCAGTGTGTGGGGAAGGGGTTTCAGTGTGCGGGGAAGGGTTTCAGTGTGTGGGGAAGGGTTTCACTGTGTGGGGAAGGTGTTTCAGTGAGTGGGGAAGGGGATTCAGTTTGTGGGTAATGGTTTCAGTGTGTGGGGAAAGGAATTCTGTGTGTGGGGAAGGTGATTCAGTGTGTGGGGAAGGGGATTCTCTGTGTGGGGAAGGGGTTTCAGTGTGTGGGGAAGGGGTTTCAGTGTGTGGGGAATGGTTTCAGTGTGAGGGGAAGGTGTTTCAGTGTGTGTGGAAGGGGTTTCAGTGTGTGTGGAAGGGGTTTCAGTGTGTGGGAAATGGTTTCAGTGTGTGGGGAAGGTGTTTCACTGTGTGTGGAAGGGGTTTCAGTGTGTGGGGAATGTGGCTCAGTGTGTGGGGAAGGTGTTTCAGTGTGTGGGGAATGGTTTCAGTGTGTGTGGAAGGGGTTTCACTGTGTGGGGAAGTGGTTTCAGTGTGTGGGAAATGGTTTCAGTGTGTGGGGAAGGGGTTTCAGTGTGTGGGGAAGGGTTTCAGTGTGTGGGGAAGGGGTTTCAGTGTGTGGGGACGGGGTTTCAGTGTGTGGGGAAGGGGATTCAGTGTGTGGGAAATGGTTTCAGTGTGTGGGGACGGGTTCCAGTGTGTGGGGAAGCGTTTCAGTGTGTGGGGAAGGTGTTTCACTGTGAGGGGAATTGTTTTCAGTGTGTGGGGAATGGTTTCACTGTGTGGGGAATGGTTTCAGTGTGTGGGGAAGGGGTTTCACTGTGTGTGGAAGGTGTTTCAGTGTGGGGTGAAGGGGTTTCAGTGTGTGGGGAATGTGTTTCAGTGTGTGGGGAGGGGTTTCACTGTGTGTGGAATGTGTTTCATTGTGTGGGGAAGGGGTTTCAGTGTGAGGGGAAGGGTTTTCACTGTGTGGGGAAAGGTTTCAGTGTGTGGGGACGGGTTTCAGTGTGTGGGGAAGGGGTTTCACTGTGTGGGGAAAGGGTTTCAGTGTGTGGGGAAGGGGTTTCAATGTGTGGGGAATGGTTTCAGTGTGTGGGGAACGGATTTCAGTGTGTGGGGAAGGTGATTCAGTGTGTGGAGAAGGGGATTCTCTGTGTGGGGAAGGGGCTTCAGTGTGTGGGGAATGGGTTTCAGTGTGTGGGGAAGGGGTTTCAGTGTGTGGGGAATTGTTTCAGTGTGTGGGGAAGGGGTTTCAGTGTGTGGGGAAGTGTTTCAGTGTGTGGGGAATGGTTTCAGTGTGTGGGGCATGTTTTCAGCGTGTGGGGAAGGGGTTTCAGTGTGTGGGGAAGGATCTCAGTGTGTGGGGAGGGGTTTCACTATGTGTGGAATGTGTTTCAGTGTGTGGGGAAGGGGTTTCAGTGTGTGGGGAAGGGTTTCAGTGTGTGGGGAATGGTTTCAGTGTGTGGGGAAGTGGTTTCAGTGTGTGGAGAAGGGGTTTCAGTGTGTGTGGAAGGGGTTTCAATGTGTGGGGAATGGTTTCAGTGTGTGAGGAAGGGGTTTCAGTGTGTGTGGAAGGGGTTTCAGTGTGTGGGGAATGTGGCTCAGTGTGTGGGGAAGGGGTTTCAGTGTGTGGGGAATGGATTCAGTGTGTGGCGAAGGGGTTTCACTGTGTGGGGAAGGGGTTTCAGTGTGTGGGGAATTGTTTCACTGTTTGGAGAATGGTTTCAGTGTGTGGTTAAGGGGTTTCACTGTGTGTGGAATGTGTTTCTGTGTGGGGTGGGGTTTCACTGTGTGAGGAATGTGTTTCAGTGTGTGGGGAAGGTGTTTCAGTGTGTGGGGAAGGGTTTCAGTGAGTGGGGAATGGTTTCCGTGTGTGGGGAAGGGGTTTCAGTGAGTGGGAAAGGGTTTCAGTGTGTGGGGAAGGGTTTCACTGTGCGGGGAATGAGTTTCAGTGTGCGGGGAATGGGTTTCAGTGTGTGGGGAAGGGTTTCAGTGAGTGGGGAAGGTTTTCAGTGTGTGGGGAAGGGGTTTCAGTATGTGGGGAAGGGGTTTCAGTGTGTGTGGAATGGTTTCAGTGTGTGGGGAATGGTTTCAGCGTGTGGGGAAGGGGTTTCAGTGTGTGGGGAAGGGGTTCAGTGTGTGGGGAAGGGTTTCAGTGTGTGGGGAACGGTTTCAGTGTGTGGGGAAGGGGTTTCAGTGTGCGGGGAAGGGTTTCAGTGTGTGGGGAAGGGTTTCACTGTGTGGGGAAGGTGTTTCAGTGAGTGGGGAAGGGGATTCAGTTTGTGGGGAAGGGTTTCAGTGTGTGGGGAAAGGATTTCAGTGTGTGGGGAAGGTGATTCAGTGTGTGGGGAAGGGGAATCTCTGTGTGGGGAAGGGGTTTCAGTGTGTGGGGAAGGGGTTTCAGTGTGTGGGGAATGGTTTCAGTGTGTGGGGAAGGGGTTTCAGTGTGTGGGGAAGGGGTTTCAGTGTGTGTGGTAGATTAGAGATACAGCACTGAAACAGGCCCTTCGGCCCACCGAGTCTGTGCCGAACATCAACCACCCATTTTATACTAATCCTACACTAATCCCATATTCCCAACAAACATCCCCACCTGTCCCTATATTTCCCTACCACCTACCTATACTAGTGACAATTTATAATGGCCAATTTACCTATCAACCTGCAAGTCTTTTGGCTTGTGGGAGGAAACCGGAGCACCCGGAGAAAACCCACGCAGACACAGGGAGAACTTGCAAACTCCACACAGGCAGTACCCAGAATCGAACCCGGGTCCCTGGAGCTTTGAGGCTGCAGTGCTAACCACTGCGCCACTGTGCCGCCAGTGTGTGGGAAATTGTTTCAGTGTGTGGGGAAGGGGTTTCAGTGTGTGTGGAAGGGGTTTCAGTGTGTGGGGAATGCAGCTCAGTGTGTGGGGAAGGTGTTTCAGTGTGTGGGGAATGGTTTCAGTGTGTGTGGAAGGGGTTTCAGTGTGTGGGGAAGTGGTTTGCAGTGTGTGGGGAATGGTTTCAGTGTGTGGGGAAGGGGTTTCAGTGTGTGTGGAAGGGTTTCAGTGTGTGGGGAAGGGGTTTCAGTGTGTGGGGACGGGGTTTCAGTGTGTGGGGAGGGGATTCAGTGTGTGGGAAATGGTTTCAGTGTGTGGGGACGGGTTTCAGTGTGTGGGGAAGCGTTTCAGTGTGTGGGGAATGGTTTCACTGTGTGGGGAATGGTTTCAGTGTGTGGTAAAGGGGTTTCACTGTGTGTGGAAGGTGTTTCAGTGTGGGGTGAAGGGGTTTCAGTGTGTGGGGAATGTGTTTCAGTGTGTGGGGAAAGGATTTCAGTGTGTGGGGAAGGTGATTCAGTGTGTGGAGAAGGGGATTCTCTGTGTGGGGAAGGGGTTTCAGTGTGTGGGGAAGGGGTTTCAGTGTGTGGGGAATGGGTTTCCGTGAGTGGGGAATGGTTTCAGTGTGTGGGGAAGGGGTTTCAGTGTGTGGGGAAGGGTTTTCAGTCTGTGCGGAAGGGGTTTCAGTGTGTGGGGAATGGTTTCAGTGTGTGGAGAAGTGTTTCAGTGTGTGGGAAATGGTTTCAGTGCGTGGGGAATGTTTTCAGCGTGTGGGGAGGGGGTTTCAGTGTGTGGGGAAGGATCTCAGTGTGTGGGGAGGTGTTTCACTATGTGTGGAATGTGTTTCAGTGTGTGGGGAAGGGGTTTCAGTTTGTGGGGAAGGGTTTCAGTGTGTGGGGAAGGGGTTTCAGTGTGTGGGGAAGGGGTTTGAGTGTGTGGGGAAGGGGTTTCAGTGTGTGGGGAATGGTTTCAGTGTGTGGGGAAGTGGTTTCAGTGTGTGGAGAAGGGGTTTCAGTGTTTGTGGAAGGTGTTTCAATGTGTGGGGAATGGTTTCAGTGTGTGGGGAAGGGGTTTCAGTGTGTGTGGAAGGGGTTTCATTGTGTGGGGAATGTGGCTCAGTGTGTGGGAAAGGGGTTTCAGTGTGTGGGGAATGGATTCAGTGTGTGGGGAATGGTTTCACTGTTTGGGGAATGGTTTCAGTGTGTGGTTAAGGGGTTTCACTGTGTGTGGAATGTGTTTCAGTGTGGGGTGATGGGGTTTCAGTCTGTGGGGTGGGGTTTCACTGTGTGAGGAATGTGTTTCAGTGTGTGGGGAAGGTGTTTCAGTGTGTGGGGAAGGGTTTCAGTGAGTGGGGAATGGTTTCAGTGTGTGGGGAAGGGGTTTCAGTGAGTGGGGAAGGATTTCAGTGTGTGGGGAAGGGTTTCACTGTGCGGGGAATGAGTTTCAGTGTGCGGGGAATGGGTTTCAGTGTGTGGGGAAGGGTTTCAGTGTGTGGGGAAGGGTTTCAGTGTGTGGGGAAGGGGTTTCAGTATGTGGGGAAGGGGTTTCAGTGTGTGTGGAATGGTTTCAGTGTGTGGGGAATGGTTTCAGCGTGTGGGGAAGGGGTTTCAGTGTGTGGGGAAAGGTTTCAGTATGTGGGGAAGGGTTTCAGTGTGTGGGGAACGGTTTCAGTGTGTGGGGAAGGGGTTTCAGTGTGCGGGGAAGGGTTTCAGTGTGTGGGGAAGGGTTTCACTGTGTGGGGAAGGTGTTTCAGTGAGTGGGGAAGGGGATTCAGTTTGTGGGTAATGGTTTCAGTGTGTGGGGAAAGGAATTCTGTGTGTGGGGAAGGTGATTCAGTGTGTGGGGAAGGGGATTCTCTGTGTGGGGAAGGGGTTTCAGTGTGTGGGGAAGGGGTTTCAGTGTGTGGGGAATGGTTTCAGTGTGTGGGGAAGGTGTTTCAGTGTGCGGGGAATGGGTTTCAGTGTGTGGGGAAGGGTTTCAGTGTGTGGGGAAGGGTTTCAGTGTGTGGGGAAGGGGTTTCAGTATGTGGGGAAGGGGTTTCAGTGTGTGTGGAATGGTTTCAGTGTGTGGGGAATGGTTTCAGCGTGTGGGGAAGGGGTTTCAGTGTGTGGGGAAAGGTTTCAGTATGTGGGGAAGGGTTTCAGTGTGTGGGGAACGGTTTCAGTGTGTGGGGAAGGGGTTTCAGTGTGCGGGGAAGGGTTTCAGTGTGTGGGGAAGGGTTTCACTGTGTGGGGAAGGTGTTTCAGTGAGTGGGGAAGGGGATTCAGTTTGTGGGTAATGGTTTCAGTGTGTGGGGAAAGGAATTCTGTGTGTGGGGAAGGTGATTCAGTGTGTGGGGAAGGGGATTCTCTGTGTGGGGAAGGGGTTTCAGTGTGTGGGGAAGGGGTTTCAGTGTGTGGGGAATGGTTTCAGTGTGTGGGGAAGGTGTTTCAGTGTGTGTGGAAGGGGTTTCAGTGTGTGTGGAAGGGGTTTCAGTGTGTGGGAAATGGTTTCAGTGTGTGGGGAAGGTGTTTCACTGTGTGTGGAAGGGGTTTCAGTGTGTGGGGAATGTGGCTCAGTGTGTGGGGAAGGTGTTTCAGTGTGTGGGGAATGGTTTCAGTGTGTGTGGAAGGGGTTTCACTGTGTGGGGAAGTGGTTTCAGTGTGTGGGGAATGGTTTCAGTGTGTGGGGAAGGGGTTTCAGTGTGTGGGGAAGGGTTTCAGTGTGTGGGGAAGGGGTTTCAGTGTGTGGGGACGGGGTTTCAGTGTGTGGGGAAGGGGATTCAGTGTGTGGGAAATGGTTTCAGTGTGTGGGGACGGGTTCCAGTGTGTGGGGAAGCGTTTCAGTGTGTGGGGAAGGTGTTTCACTGTGAGGGGAATTGTTTTCAGTGTGTGGGGAATGGTTTCACTGTGTGGGGAATGGTTTCAGTGTGTGGGGAAGGGGTTTCACTGTGTGTGGAAGGTGTTTCAGTGTGGGGTGAAGGGGTTTCAGTGTGTGGGGAATGTGTTTCAGTGTGTGGGGAGGGGTTTCACTGTGTGTGGAATGTGTTTCATTGTGTGGGGAAGGGGTTTCAGTGTGAGGGGAAGGGTTTTCACTGTGTGGGGAAAGGTTTCAGTGTGTGGGGACGGGTTTCAGTGTGTGGGGAAGGGG
Source organism: Heterodontus francisci (assembly GCF_036365525.1). Classification (NCBI taxonomy): domain Eukaryota; kingdom Metazoa; phylum Chordata; class Chondrichthyes; order Heterodontiformes; family Heterodontidae; genus Heterodontus; species Heterodontus francisci. Next base: position 659,661 of record NW_027141733.1, read on the forward strand.
TTTCACTGTGTGGGGAAAGGGTTTCACTGTGTGGGGAAGGGGTTTCAATGTGTGGGGAATGGTTTCAGTGTGTGGGGAACGGATTTCAGTGTGTGGGGAAGGTGATTCAGTGTGTGGAGAAGGGGATTCTCTGTGTGGGGAAGGGGCTTCAGTGTGTGGGGAAGGGGTTTCAGTGTGTGGGGAAGGGGTTTCAGTGTGTGGGGAATTGTTTCAGTGTGTGGGGAAGGGGTTTCAGTGTGTGGGGAAGTGTTTCAGTGTGTGGGGAATGGTTTCAGTGTGTGGGGCATGTTTTCAGCGTGTGGGGAAGGGGTTTCAGTGTGTGGGGAAGGATCTCAGTGTGTGGGGAGGGGTTTCACTATGTGTGGAATGTGTTTCAGTGTGTGGGGAAGGGGTTTCAGTGTGTGGGGAAGGGTTTCAGTGTGTGGGGAATGGTTTCAGTGTGTGGGGAAGTGGTTTCAGTGTGTGGAGAAGGGGTTTCAGTGTGTGTGGAAGGGGTTTCAATGTGTGGGGAATGGTTTCAGTGTGTGAGGAAGGGGTTTCAGTGTGTGTGGAAGGGGTTTCAGTGTGTGGGGAATGTGGCTCAGTGTGTGGGGAAGGGGTTTCAGTGTGTGGGGAATGGATTCAGTGTGTGGCGAAGGGGTTTCACTGTGTGGGGAAGGGGTTTCAGTGTGTGGGGAATTGTTTCACTGTTTGGAGAATGGTTTCAGTGTGTGGTTAAGGGGTTTCACTGTGTGTGGAATGTGTTTCTGTGTGGGGTGGGGTTTCACTGTGTGAGGAATGTGTTTCAGTGTGTGGGGAAGGTGTTTCAGTGTGTGGGGAAGGGTTTCCGTGTGTGGGGAAGGGGTTTCAGTGAGTGGGAAAGGGTTTCAGTGTGTGGGGAAGGGTTTCACTGTGCGGGGAATGAGTTTCAGTGTGCGGGGAATGGGTTTCAGTGTGTGGGGAAGGGTTTCAGTGAGTGGGGAAGGTTTTCAGTGTGTGGGGAAGGGGTTTCAGTATGTGGGGAAGGGGTTTCAGTGTGTGTGGAATGGTTTCAGTGTGTGGGGAATGGTTTCAGCGTGTGGGGAAGGGGTTTCAGTGTGTGGGGAAGGGGTTCAGTGTGTGGGGAAGGGTTTCAGTGTGTGGGGAACGGTTTCAGTGTGTGGGGAAGGGGTTTCAGTGTGCGGGGAAGGGTTTCAGTGTGTGGGGAAGGGTTTCACTGTGTGGGGAAGGTGTTTCAGTGAGTGGGGAAGGGGATTCAGTTTGTGGGGAAGGGTTTCAGTGTGTGGGGAAAGGATTTCAGTGTGTGGGGAAGGTGATTCAGTGTGTGGGGAAGGGGAATCTCTGTGTGGGGAAGGGGTTTCAGTGTGTGGGGAAGGGGTTTCAGTGTGTGGGGAATGGTTTCAGTGTGTGGGGAAGGGGTTTCAGTGTGTCGGGAAGGGGTTTCAGTGTGTGTGGTAGATTAGAGATACAGCACTGAAACAGGCCCTTCGGCCCACCGAGTCTGTGCCGAACATCAACCACCCATTTTATACTAATCCTACACTAATCCCATATTCCCAACAAACATCCCCACCTGTCCCTATATTTCCCTACCACCTACCTATACTAGTGACAATTTATAATGGCCAATTTACCTATCAACCTGCAAGTCTTTTGGCTTGTGGGAGGAAACCGGAGCACCCGGAGAAAACCCACGCAGACACAGGGAGAACTTGCAAACTCCACACAGGCAGTACCCAGAATCGAACCCGGGTCCCTGGAGCTTTGAGGCTGCAGTGCTAACCACTGCGCCACTGTGCCGCCAGTGTGTGGGAAATTGTTTCAGTGTGTGGGGAAGGGGTTTCAGTGTGTGTGGAAGGGGTTTCAGTGTGTGGGGAATGCAGCTCAGTGTGTGGGGAAGGTGTTTCAGTGTGTGGGGAATGGTTTCAGTGTGTGTGGAAGGGGTTTCAGTGTGTGGGGAAGTGGTTTCAGTGTGTGGGGAATGGTTTCAGTGTGTGGGGAAGGGGTTTCAGTGTGTGTGGAAGGGTTTCAGTGTGTGGGGAAGGGGTTTCAGTGTGTGGGGACGGGGTTTCAGTGTGTGGGGAGGGGATTCAGTGTGTGGGAAATGGTTTCAGTGTGTGGGGACGGGTTTCAGTGTGTGGGGAAGCGTTTCAGTGTGTGGGGAATGGTTTCACTGTGTGGGGAATGGTTTCAGTGTGTGGTAAAGGGGTTTCACTGTGTGTGGAAGGTGTTTCAGTGTGGGGTGAAGGGGTTTCAGTGTGTGGGGAATGTGTTTCAGTGTGTGGGGAGGGGTTTCACTGTGTGTGGAAAGTGTTTCAGTGTGTGGGGAAGGGGTTTCAGTGTGTGGGGAAGGGATTTCAGTGTGTGGGGAAGGGGTTTCAGTGTGTGGGGAAAGGTTTCAGTGTGTGGGGACGGGTTTCAGTGGGTGGGGAAGGGGTTTCACTGTTTGGGGAAAGGGTTTCACTGTGTGGGGAACGGGTTTCAGTGTGTGGGGAATGGTTTCAGTGTGTGGGGAACGGATTTCAGTGTGTGGGGAAGGTGATTCAGTGTGTGGAGAAGGGGATTCTCTGTGTGGGGAAGGGGCTTCAGTGTGTGGGGAAGTGGTTTCAGTGTGTGGGGAAGGGGTTTCAGTGTGTGGGGAATGGTTTCAGTGTGTGGGGAAGGGGTTTCAGTGTGTGGGGAAGGGGTTTCAGTGTGTGTGGAAGGGGTTTCAATGTGTGGGGAATGGTTTCAGTGTGTGGGGAATGGTTTCAGCGTGTGAGGAAGGGGTTTCAGTGTGTGGGGAAGGGTTTCAGTGTGTGGGGAAGGGTTTCAGTGTGTGGGGAAGGGGTTTCACTGTGTGGGGAAGGTCTATCAGTGTGTGGGGAATGGTTTCAGTGTGTGGGGAAGGTATTCAGTGTGTGGGGAAGGGGTTTCACTGTGAGGGGAAGGGGTTTTCAGTTTGTGGGGAATGGTTTCACTGTTTGGAGAATGGTTTCAGTGTGTGGTTAAGGGGTTTCACTGTGTGTGGAATGTGTTTCTGTGTGGGGTGGGGTTTCACTGTGTGAGGAATGTGTTTCAGTGTTTGGGGAAGGTGTTTCAGTGTGCGGGGAAGGGTTTCAGTGAGTGGGGAATGTTTTCAGTGTGTGGGGAAGGGGTTTCAGTGAGTGGGGAAGGGTTTCAGTGTGTGGGGAAGGGTTTCACTGTGCGGGGAATGAGTTTCAGTGTGCGGGGAATGGGTTTCAGTGTGTGGGGAAGGGTTTCAGTGAGTGGGGAAGGTTTTCAGTGTGTGGGGAAGGGGTTTCAGTATGTGGGGAAGGGGTTTCAGTGTGTGTGGAATGGTTTCAGTGTGTGGGGAATGGTTTCAGCGTGTGGGGAAGTGGTTTCAGTGTGTGGGGAAGGGGTTCAGTGTGTGGGGAAGGTTTTCAGTGTGTGGGGAACGGTTTCAGTGTGTGGGGAAGGGGTTTCAGTGTGCGGGGAAGGGTTTCACTGTTTGGGGAATGGTTTCAGTGTGTGGTTAAGGGGTTTCACTGTGTGTGGAATGTGTTTCAGTGTGGGGTGATGGGGTTTCAGTCTGTGGGGTGGGGTTTCACTGTGTGAGGAATGTGTTTCAGTGTGTGGAGAAGGTGTTTCAGTGTGTGGGGAAGGGTTTCAGTGAGTGGGGAATGGTTTCAGTGTGTGGGGAAGGGGTTTCAGTGAGTGGGGAAGGATTTCAGTGTGTGGGGAAGGGTTTCACTGTGCGGGGAATGAGTTTCAGTGTGCGGGGAATGGGTTTCAGTGTGTGGGGAAGGGTTTCAGTGTGTGGGGAAGGGTTTCAGTGTGTGGGGAAGGGGTTTCAGTATGTGGGGAAGGGGTTTCAGTGTGTGTGGAATGGTTTCAGTGTGTGGGGAATGGTTTCAGCGTGTGGGGAAGGGGTTTCAGTGTGTGGGGAAAGGTTTCAGTATGTGGGGAAGGGTTTCAGTGTGTGGGGAACGGTTTCAGTGTGTGGGGAAGGGGTTTCAGTGTGCGGGGAAGGGTTTCAGTGTGTGGGGAAGGGTTTCACTGTGTGGGGAAGGTGTTTCAGTGAGTGGGGAAGGGGATTCAGTTTGTGGGTAATGGTTTCAGTGTGTGGGGAAAGGAATTCTGTGTGTGGGGAAGGTGATTCAGTGTGTGGGGAAGGGGATTCTCTGTGTGGGGAAGGGGTTTCAGTGTGTGGGGAAGGGGTTTCAGTGTGTGGGGAATGGTTTCAGTGTGTGGGGAAGGTGTTTCAGTGTGCGGGGAATGGGTTTCAGTGTGTGGGGAAGGGTTTCAGTGTGTGGGGAAGGGTTTCAGTGTGTGGGGAAGGGGTTTCAGTATGTGGGGAAGGGGTTTCAGTGTGTGTGGAATGGTTTCAGTGTGTGGGGAATGGTTTCAGCGTGTGGGGAAGGGGTTTCAGTGTGTGGGGAAAGGTTTCAGTATGTGGGGAAGGGTTTCAGTGTGTGGGGAACGGTTTCAGTGTGTGGGGAAGGGGTTTCAGTGTGCGGGGAAGGGTTTCAGTGTGTGGGGAAGGGTTTCACTGTGTGGGGAAGGTGTTTCAGTGAGTGGGGAAGGGGATTCAGTTTGTGGGTAATGGTTTCAGTGTGTGGGGAAAGGAATTCTGTGTGTGGGGAAGGTGATTCAGTGTGTGGGGAAGGGGATTCTCTGTGTGGGGAAGGGGTTTCAGTGTGTGGGGAAGGGGTTTCAGTGTGTGGGGAATGGTTTCAGTGTGTGGGGAAGGTGTTTCAGTGTGTGTGGAAGGGGTTTCAGTGTGTGGGGAAGTGTTTCAGTGTGTGGGGAATGGTTTCAGTGTGTGGGGCATGTTTTCAGCGTGTGGGGAAGGGGTTTCAGTGTGTGGGGAAGGATCTCAGTGTGTGGGGAGGGGTTTCACTATGTGTGGAATGTGTTTCAGTGTGTGGGGAAGGGGTTTCAGTGTGTGGGGAAGGGTTTCAGTGTGTGGGGAATGGTTTCAGTGTGTGGGGAAGTGGTTTCAGTGTGTGGAGAAGGGGTTTCAGTGTGTGTGGAAGGGGTTTCAATGTGTGGGGAATGGTTTCAGTGTGTGAGGAAGGGGTTTCAGTGTGTGTGGAAGGGGTTTCAGTGTGTGGGGAATGTGGCTCAGTGTGTGGGGAAGGGGTTTCAGTGTGTGGGGAATGGATTCAGTGTGTGGCGAAGGGGTTTCACTGTGTGGGGAAGGGGTTTCAGTGTGTGGGGAATTGTTTCACTGTTTGGAGAATGGTTTCAGTGTGTGGTTAAGGGGTTTCACTGTGTGTGGAATGTGTTTCTGTGTGGGGTGGGGTTTCACTGTGTGAGGAATGTGTTTCAGTGTGTGGGGAAGGTGTTTCAGTGTGTGGGGAAGGGTTTCAGTGAGTGGGGAATGGTTTCCGTGTGTGGGGAAGGGGTTTCAGTGAGTGGGAAAGGGTTTCAGTGTGTGGGGAAGGGTTTCACTGTGCGGGGAATGAGTTTCAGTGTGCGGGGAATGGGTTTCAGTGTGTGGGGAAGGGTTTCAGTGAGTGGGGAAGGTTTTCAGTGTGTGGGGAAGGGGTTTCAGTATGTGGGGAAGGGGTTTCAGTGTGTGTGGAATGGTTTCAGTGTGTGGGGAATGGTTTCAGCGTGTGGGGAAGGGGTTTCAGTGTGTGGGGAAGGGGTTCAGTGTGTGGGGAAGGGTTTCAGTGTGTGGGGAACGGTTTCAGTGTGTGGGGAAGGGGTTTCAGTGTGCGGGGAAGGGTTTCAGTGTGTGGGGAAGGGTTTCACTGTGTGGGGAAGGTGTTTCAGTGAGTGGGGAAGGGGATTCAGTTTGTGGGGAAGGGTTTCAGTGTGTGGGGAAAGGATTTCAGTGTGTGGGGAAGGTGATTCAGTGTGTGGGGAAGGGGAATCTCTGTGTGGGGAAGGGGTTTCAGTGTGTGGGGAAGGGGTTTCAGTGTGTGGGGAATGGTTTCAGTGTGTGGGGAAGGGGTTTCAGTGTGTGGGGAAGGGGTTTCAGTGTGTGTGGTAGATTAGAGATACAGCACTGAAACAGGCCCTTCGGCCCACCGAGTCTGTGCCGAACATCAACCACCCATTTTATACTAATCCTACACTAATCCCATATTCCCAACAAACATCCCCACCTGTCCCTATATTTCCCTACCACCTACCTATACTAGTGACAATTTATAATGGCCAATTTACCTATCAACCTGCAAGTCTTTTGGCTTGTGGGAGGAAACCGGAGCACCCGGAGAAAACCCACGCAGACACAGGGAGAACTTGCAAACTCCACACAGGCAGTACCCAGAATCGAACCCGGGTCCCTGGAGCTTTGAGGCTGCAGTGCTAACCACTGCGCCACTGTGCCGCCAGTGTGTGGGAAATTGTTTCAGTGTGTGGGGAAGGGGTTTCAGTGTGTGTGGAAGGGGTTTCAGTGTGTGGGGAATGCAGCTCAGTGTGTGGGGAAGGTGTTTCAGTGTGTGGGGAATGGTTTCAGTGTGTGTGGAAGGGGTTTCAGTGTGTGGGGAAGTGGTTTCAGTGTGTGGGGAATGGTTTCAGTGTGTGGGGAAGGGGTTTCAGTGTGTGTGGAAGGGTTTCAGTGTGTGGGGAAGGGGTTTCAGTGTGTGGGGACGGGGTTTCAGTGTGTGGGGAGGGGATTCAGTGTGTGGGAAATGGTTTCAGTGTGTGGGGACGGGTTTCAGTGTGTGGGGAAGCGTTTCAGTGTGTGGGGAATGGTTTCACTGTGTGGGGAATGGTTTCAGTGTGTGGTAAAGGGGTTTCACTGTGTGTGGAAGGTGTTTCAGTGTGGGGTGAAGGGGTTTCAGTGTGTGGGGAATGTGTTTCAGTGTGTGGGGAGGGGTTTCACTGTGTGTGGAAAGTGTTTCAGTGTGTGGGGAAGGGGTTTCAGTGTGTGGGGAAGGGATTTCAGTGTGTGGGGAAGGGGTTTCAGTGTGTGGGGAAAGGTTTCAGTGTGTGGGGACGGGTTTCAGTGGGTGGGGAAGGGGTTTCACTGTTTGGGGAAAGGGTTTCACTGTGTGGGGAACGGGTTTCAGTGTGTGGGGAATGGTTTCAGTGTGTGGGGAACGGATTTCAGTGTGTGGGGAAGGTGATTCAGTGTGTGGAGAAGGGGATTCTCTGTGTGGGGAAGGGGCTTCAGTGTGTGGGGAAGTGGTTTCAGTGTGTGGGGAAGGGGTTTCAGTGTGTGGGGAATGGTTTCAGTGTGTGGGGAAGGGGTTTCAGTGTGAGGGGAAGGGGTTTCAGTGTGTGTGGAAGGGGATTCAATGTGTGGGGAATGGTTTCAGTGTGTGGGGAATGGTTTCAGCGTGTGAGGAAGGGGTTTCAGTGTGTGGGGAAGGGTTTCAGTGTGTGGGGAAGGGTTTCAGTGTGTGGGGAAGGGGTTTCACTGTGTGGGGAAGGTCTATCAGTGTGTGGGGAATGGTTTCAGTGTGTGGGGAAGGTATTCAGTGTGTGGGGAAGGGGTTTCACTGTGAGGGGAAGGGGTTTTCAGTTTGTGGGGAATGGTTTCACTGTTTGGAGAATGGTTTCAGTGTGTGGGGAAGGGGTTTCACTGTGTGTGGAATGTGTTTCTGTGTGGGGTGGGGTTTCACTGTGTGAGGAATGTGTTTCAGTGTGTGGGGAAGGTGTTTCAGTGTGCGGGGAAGGGTTTCAGTGAGTGGGGAATGTTTTCAGTGTGTGGGGAAGGGGTTTCAGTGAGTGGGGAAGGGTTTCAGTGTGTGGGGAAGGGTTTCACTGTGCGGGGAATGAGTTTCAGTGTGCGGGGAATGGGTTTCAGTGTGTGGGGAAGGGTTTCAGTGAGTGGGGAAGGTTTTCAGTGTGTGGGGAAGGGGTTTCAGTATGTGGGGAAGGGGTTTCAGTGTGTGTGGAATGGTTTCAGTGTGTGGGGAATGGTTTCAGCGTGTGGGGAAGTGGTTTCAGTGTGTGGGGAAGGGGTTCAGTGTGTGGGGAAGGTTTTCAGTGTGTGGGGAACGGTTTCAGTGTGTGGGGAAGGGGTTTCAGTGTGCGGGGAAGGGTTTCAGTGTGTGGGGAAGGGTTTCACTGTGTGGGGAAGGTGTTTCAGTGAGTGGGGAAGGGGATTCAGTTTGTGGGGAAGGGTTTCAGTGTGTGGGGAAAGGATTTCAGTGTGTGGGGAAGGTGATTCAGTGTGTGGGGAAGGGGAATCTCTGTGTGGGGAAGGGGTTTCAGTGTGTGGGGAAGGGGTTTCAGTGTGTGGGGAATGGTTTCAGTGTGTGGGGAAGGGGTTTCAGTGTGTGGGGAAGGGGTTTCAGTGTGTGTGGTAGATTAGAGATACAGCACTGAAACAGGCCCTTCGGCCCACCGAGTCTGTGCCGAACATCAACCACCCATTTTATACTAATCCTACACTAATCCCATATTCCCAACAAACATCCCCACCTGTCCCTATATTTCCCTACCACCTACCTATACTAGTGACAATTTATAATGGCCAATTTACCTATCAACCTGCAAGTCTTTTGGCTTGTGGGAGGAAACCGGAGCACCCGGAGAAAACCCACGCAGACACAGGGAGAACTTGCAACTCCACACAGGCAGTACCCAGAATCGAACCCGGGTCCCTGGAGCTTTGAGGCTGCAGTGCGAACCACTGCGCCACTGTGCCGCCAGTGTGTGGGAAATGGTTTCAGTGTGTGGGGAAGGGGTTTCAGTGTGTGTGGAAGGGGTTTCAGTGTGTGGGGAATGCAGCTCAGTGTGTGGGGAAGGTGTTTCAGTGTGTGGGGAATGGTTTCAGTGTGTGTGGAAGGGGTTTCAGTGTGTGGGGAAGTGGTTTCAGTGTGTGGGGAATAGTTTCAGTGTGTGGGGAAGGGGTTTCAGTGTGTGTGGAAGGGGTTTCAGTGTGTGGGGAATGCAGCTCAGTGTGTGGGGAAGGTGTTTCAGTGTGTGGGGAATGGTTTCAGTGTGTGGGGAAGGTATTCAGTGTGTGGGGAAGGGGTTTCACTGTGAGGGGAAGGGGTTTTCAGTGTGTGGGGAATGGTTTCACTGTTTGGAGAATGGTTTCAGTGTGTGGTTAAGGGGTTTCACTGTGTGTGGAATGTGTTTCTGTGTGGGGTGGGGTTTCACTGTGTGAGGAATGTGTTTCAGTGTGTGGGGAAGGTGTGTCAGTGTGTGGGGAAGGGTTTCAGTGAGTGGGAAATGTTTTCAGTGTGTGGGGAAGGGGTTTCAGTGAGTGGGGAAGGGTTTCAGTGTGTGGGGAAGGGTTTCACTGTGCGGGGCATGAGTTTCAGTGTGCGGGGAATGGGTTTCAGTGTGTGGGGAAGGGTTTCAGTGAGTGGGGAAGGTTTTCAGTGTGTGGGGAAGGGGTTTCAGTATGTGGGGAAGGGGTTTCAGTGTGTGTGGAATGGTTTCAGTGTGTGGGGAATGGTTTCAGCGTGTGGGGAAGGGGTTTCAGTGTGTGGGGAAGGGGTTCAGTGTGTGGGGAAGGGTTTCAGTGTGTGGGGAACGGTTTCAGTGTGTGGGGAAGGGGTTTCAGTGTGCGGGGAAGGGTTTCAGTGTGTGGGGAAGGGTTTCACTGTGTGGGGAAGGTGTTTCAGTGAGTGGGGAAGGGGATTCAGTTTGTCGGGAAGGGTTTCAGTGTGTGGGGAAAGGATTTCAGTGTGTGGGGAAGGTGATTCAGTGTGTGGTGAAGGGGAATCTCTGTGTGGGGAAGGGGTTTCAGTGTGTGGGGAAGGGGTTTCAGTGTGTGGGGAATGGTTTCAGTGTGTGGGGAAGGGGTTTCAGTGTGTGGGGAAGGGGTTTCAGTGTGTGTGGAAGGGGTTTCAGTGTGTGGGAAATGGTTTCAGTGTGTGGGGAAGGGGTTTCAGTGTGTGTGGAAGGGGTTTCAGTGTGTGGGGAATGCAGCTCAGTGTGTGGGGAAGGTGTTTCAGTGTGTGGGGAATGGTTTCAGTGTGTGTGGAAGGGGTTTCACTGTGTGGGGAAGTGGTTTCAGTGTGTGGGGAATGGTTTCAGTGTGTGGGGAAGGGGTTTCAGTGTGTGGGGAAGGGTTTCAGTGTGTGGGGAAGGGGTTTCAGTGTGTGGGGACGGGGTTTCAGTGTGTGGGGAAGGGGATTCAGTGTTTGAGAAATGGTTTCAGTGTGTGGGGACGGGTTTCAGTGTGTGGGGAAGCGTTTCAGTGTGTGGGGAAGGTGTTTCACTGTGAGGGGAATTGTTTTCAGTGTGTGGGGAATGGTTTCACTGTGTGGGGAATGGCTTCAGTGTGTGGTAAAGGGGTTTCACTGTGTGTGGAAGGTGTTTCAGTGTGGGGTGAAGGGGTTTCAGTGTGTGGGGAATGTGTTTCAGTGTGTGGGGAAGGGGTTTCAGTGTGTGGGGAAGGGATTTCAGTGTGTGGGGAAGGGGTTTCAGTGTGTGGGGAAAGGTTTCAGTGTGTGGGGACGGGTTTCAGTGGGTGGGGAAGGGGTTTCACTGTTTGGGGAAAGGGTTTCACTGTGTGGGGAAGGAGTTTCAGTGTGTGGGGAATGGTTTCAGTGTGTGGGGAACGGATTTCAGTGTGTGGGGAAGGTGATTCAGTGTGAGGAGTAGGGGATTCTCTGTGTGGGGAAGGGGCTTCAGTGTGTGGGGATGTGGTTTCAGTGTGTGGGGAAGTGGTTTCAGTTTGTGGGGAATGGTTTCAGTGTGTGGGGAATGGTTTCAGCGTGTGAGGAAGGGGTTTCAGTGTGTGGAAAGGGGTTTCCCTATGTGTGGAATGTGTTTAAGTGTGTGGGGAAGGGGTTTTCAGTGTGTGGGGAAGGGTTTCAGTTTGTGGGGAAGGGTTTCAGTGTGTGGGGAAGGGGTTTCACTGTGTGGGGAAGGTCTATCAGTGTGTGGGGAATGGTTTCAGTGTGTGGGGAAGTTATTCAGTGTGTGGGGAAGGGGTTTCACTGTGAGGGGAAGGGGTTTTCAGTGTGTGGGGAATGGTTTCACTGTGTGGGGAATGGTTTCATTGTGTGGGGAAGGTGTTTCAGTGTGGGGCGAAGGGGTTTCACTGTGCGGGGAAGGTGTTTCGGTGTGTGGGGAAGGGTATTCACTGTGTGGGGAAGGGTTTCAGTGTGTGGGGAAGGGTTTCAGGGTGTGGGGAAGGGGTGTCAGTATGTGGGGAAGGGGTTTCAGTGTGTGGGGAATGGTTTCAGTGTGTGGGGAATGGTTTCTGCGTGTGGGAAGGGGTTTCAGTGTGTGGGGAATGATTTCAGTGTGTGGGGAAGGGTTTCAGTGTGTGGGGAAGGGTTTCAGTGTGTGGGGAAGGGTTTCACTGTGTGGGGAAGGGGTTTCAGTGTGTGGGGAATGATTTCAGTGTGTGGGGAACGGATTTCAGTGTGTGGGGAAGGTGATTCAGTGTGTGGAGAAAGGGATTCTCTGTGTGGGGAAGGGGTTTCAGTGTGTGGGGAAGGGGTTTCAGTGTGTGGGGAAGGGGTTTCAGTGTGTGGGGAATGTTTTCAGTGTGTGAGGAAGGGGTTTCAGTGTGTGGGGAAGGATTTCAGTGTGTGGGGAAGGGTTTCAGTGTGTGGAGAAGGGGTTTCACTGTGTGGGGAAGGTCTATCTGTGTGTGGGGAATGGTTTCAGTGTGTGGGGAAGGTATTCAGTGTGTGGGGAAGGGGTTTCACTGTGAGGGGAAGGGGTTTTCAGTGTGTGGGGATTGGTTTCACTGTGTGGGGAATGCTTTCAGTGTGTGGGGAAGGGGTTTCACTGTGTGTGGAAGGTGTTTCAGTGTGGGGGGAAGGGTTGCAGTGTGTGGGGAAGGGTTTCAGTGTGTGCGGAAGGGGTTTCAGTGTGTGGGGAAGGGTTTAAGTGTGTGGGGAAGGGTTTCACTGTGTGGGGAAGGTGTTTCGGTGTGTGTGGAAGGGTATTCACTGTGTGGGGAAGGGTTTCAGTGTGTGGGGAAGGGTTTCAGTGTCTGGGGAAGGGGTTTCAGTATGTGGGGAAGGGGTTTCAGTGTGTGGGGAATGGTTTCAGTGTGTGGGGAATGGTTTCAGCGTGTGGGAAGGGGTTTCAGTGTGTGGGGAATGGTTTCAGTGTGTGGGGAAGGGTTTCAGTTTGTGGGGAAGGGTTTCAGTGTGTGGGGAAGGGGTTTCAGTTTGTGGGGAAGGTGTTTCAGTGTGTGGGGAAGGGTTTCACTATGTGTGGAATGTGTTTCAGTGTGTGGGGAAGGGGTTTCAGTGTGTGGGGAAGGATTTCAGTGTGTGGGGCAGGGTTTCAGTGTGTGGGGAAGGGGTTTCACTGTGTGGGGAAGGTCTATCTGTGTGTGGGGAATGGTTTCAGTGTGTGGGTAAGGTATTCAGTGTGTGGGGAAGGGGTTTCACTGTGAGGGGAAGGGGTTTTCAGTGTGTGGGGAATGGTTTCACTGTGTGGGGAATGCTTTCAGTGTGTGGGGAAGGGGTTTCACTGTGTGTGGAAGGTGTTTCAGTGTGGGGGGAAGGGTTGCAGTATGTGGGGAAGGGTTTCAGTGTGTGGGGAAGGGGTTTCAGTGTGTGGGGAAGGGTTTAAGTGTGTGGGGAAGGGTTTCACTGTGCGGGGAAGGTGTTTCGGTGTGTGGGGAAGGGTATTCACTGTGTGGGGAAGGGTTTCAGTGTTTGGGGAAGGGTTTCAGTGTCTGGGGAAGGGGTTTCAGTATGTGGGGAAGGGGTTTCAGTGTGTGGGGAATGGTGTCAGTGTGTGGGGAATGGTTTCTGCGTGTGGGAAGGGGTTTCAGTGTGTGGGGAATGATTTCAGTGTGTGGGGAAGGGTTTCAGTGTGTGGGGAAGGGTTTCAGTGTGTGGGGAAGGGGTTTCAGTGTGTGGGGAAGGTGTTTCAGTGTGTGGGGAAGGGTTTCACTATGTGTGGAATGTGTTTCAGTGTGTGGGGAAGGGGTTTCAGTGTGTGGGGAAGGGTTTCAGTGTGTGGGGAAGGGTTTCAGTGTGTGGGGAAGGGGTTTCAGTGTGTGGGGAAGGGTTTCAGTGTGTGGGGAAGGGTTTCACTGTGTGGGGAAGGTGTTCCAGTGTGTGGGGAAGGGGATTCAGTGTGTGGGGAAGGGTTTCAGTGTGTGGGGAATGGATTCAGTGTGTGGGGAAGGTGATTCAGTGTGTGGCGAAGGGGATTCTCTGTGTGGGGAAGAGGTTTCAGTGTGTGGGGAAGGGGTTTCAGTGTGTGGGGAATGGTTTCAGTGTGTGGGGAAGGTGTTTCAGTCTGTGGGGATGGGGTTTCAGTGTGTGGAAGGGGTTTCAATGTGTGGGGAATGGTTTCAGTGTGTGGGGAAGGGGTTTCAGTGTGTGTGGAAGGGGTTTCATTGTGCGGGGAATGGGTTTCAGTGTGTGGGGAAGTGTTTCAGTGTGTGGGGAGGGGTTTCAGTGTGTGTGGAATGTGTTTCAGTGTGTAGGGAAGGGGTTTCAGTGTGTGGGGAAAGGTTTCCTTGTGTGGGGAAGGGGTTTCAGTGTGTGGGGAATGTGTTTCAGTGTGTGGGGAAGGGTTTCACTATGTGTGGAATGTGTTTCAGTGTGTGGGGAAGGGGTTTCAGTGTGTGGGGAAGGGTTTCAGTGTGTGGGGAAGTGTTTCAGTGTGTGGGGAAGGGGTTTCAGTGTGTGGGGAAGGGTTTCAGTGTGTGGGGAAGGGTTTCACTGTGTGGGGAAGGTGTTCCAGTGTGTGGGGAAGGGGATTCAGTGTGTGGGGAAGGGTTTCAGTGTGTGGGGAATGGATTCAGTGTGTGGGGAATGTGATTCAGTGTGTGGGGAAGGGGATTCTCTGTGTGGGGAAGAGCTTTCAGTTTGTGGGGAAGGGGTTTCAGTGTGTGGGGAATGGTTTCAGTGTGTGGGGAAGGTGTTTCAGTGTGTGGGGATGGGGTTTCAGTGTGTGTGGAAGGGGTTTCAGTGTGTGTGGAAGAGGTTTCATTGTGCGGGGAATGTGGTTCAGTGTGTGTGGAAGGGGACTCAGTGTGTGGGGAATGGATTCAGTGTGTGGGGAAGGGGTTTCACTGTGTGGGGAAGGGGTTTCAGTGTGTGGGGAATGGTTTCACTGTGTGGGGAATGTGTTTCAGTGTTTGGTTAAGGGGTTTCACTGAGTGTGGAATGTGTTTCAGTGTGGGGTGAAGGGGTTTCAGTATGTGGGGTGGGGTTTCACTGTGTGAGGAATGTGTTTCAGTGTGTGGGGAAGGGGTTTCCGAGAGTGGGGAAGGGTTTCAGTGTGTGGGGAAGAGTTTCACTGTGCGGGGAAGGTGTTTCAGTGTGTGGGGAAGGGTATTCACTGTGTGGGGAAGGGTTTCAGTGTGTGGGGAAGGGTTTCAGTGTGTGGGGAAGGCGTTTCAGTATGTGGGGAAGGGGTTTCAGTGTGTGGGGAATGGTTTCAGTGTGTGGGGAATGGTTTCAGCGTGTGGGGAAGGGGTTTCAGTGTGTGGGGAAGGGTTTCAGTGTGTGGGGAAGGGTTTCAGTGTGTAGGGAAGGGGTTTCAGTGTGTGGGGAAGGGTTTCAGTGTGTGGGGAAGGGTTTCACTGTGTGGGGAAGGTGTTCCAGTGTGTGGGGAAGGGGATTCAGTGTGTGGGGAAGGGTTTCAGTGTGTGGGGAATGGATTCAGTGTGTGGGGAAGGTGATTCAGTGTGTGGCGAAGGGGATTCTCTGTGTGGGGAAGAGGTTTCAGTGTGTGGGGAAGGGGTTTCAGTGTGTGGGGAATGGTTTCAGTGTGTGGGGAAGGTGTTTCAGTGTGTGGGGATGGGGTTTCAGTGTGTGTGGAAGGGGTTTCAATGTGTGGGGAATGGTTTCAGTGTGTGGGGAAGCGGTTTCATTGTGTGTGGAAGGGGTTTCATTGTGCGGGGAATGGGTTTCAGTGTGTGGGGAAGTGTTTCAGTGTGTGGGGAGGGGTTTCAGTGTGTGTGGAATGTGTTTCAGTGTGTAGGGAAGGGGTTTCAGTGTGTGGGGAAAGGTTTCAGTGTGTGGGGAAGGGGTTTCAGTGTGTGGGGAAGGTGTTTCAGTGTGTGGGGAAGGGTTTCACTATGTGTGGAATGTTTTTCAGTGTGTGGGGAAGGGGTTTCAGTGTGTGGGGAAGGGTTTCAGTGTGTGAGGAAGGGTTTCAGTGTGTGGGGAAGGGGTTTCAGTGTGTGCGGAAGGGTTTCAGTGTGTGGGGAAGGGTTTCACTGTGTGGGGAAGGTGTTCCAGTGTGTGGGGAAGGGGATTCAGTGTGTGGGGAAGGGTTTCAGTGTGTGGGGAATGGATTCAGTGTGTGGGGAAGGTGATTCAGTGTGTGGGGAAGGGGATTCTCTGTGTGGGGAAGAGCTTTCAGTGTGTGGGGAAGGGGTTTCAGTGTGTGGGGAATGGTTTCAGTGTGTGGGGAAGGTGTTTCAGTGTGTGGGGATGGGGTTTCAGTGTGTGTGGAAGGGGTTTCATTGTGTGGGGAATGGTTTCAGTGTGTGGGGAAGGGGTTTCAGTGTGTGTGGAAGAGGTTTCATTGTGCGGGGAATGTGGTTCAGTGTGTGGGGAAGGGGATTCAGTGTGTGGGGAATGGATTCAGTGTGTGGGGAAGGGGTTTCACTGTGTGGGGAAGGGGTTTCAGTGTGTGGGGAATGGTTTCACTGTGTGGGGAATGGTTTCAGTGTTTGGTTAAGGGGTTTCACTGAGTGTGGAATGTGTTTCAGTGTGGGGTGAAGGGGTTTCAGTATGTGGGGTGGGGTTTCACTGTGTGAGGAATGTGTTTCAGTGTGTGGGGAAGGGGTTTCCGAGAGTGGGGAAGGGTTTCAGTGTGTGGGGAAGAGTTTCACTGTGCGGGGAAGGTGTTTCAGTGTGTGGGGAAGGGTATTCACTGTGTGGGGAAGGGTTTCAGTGTGTGGGGAAGGGTTTCAGTGTGTGGGGAAGGCGTTTCAGTATGTGGGGAAGGGGTTTCAGTGTGTGGGGAATGGTTTCAGTGTGTGGGGAATGGTTTCAGCGTGTGGGGAAGGGGTTTCAGTGTGTGGGGAAGGATTTCATTGTGTGGGGAAGGGTTTCAATGTGTGGGGAAGGGTTTCAGTGTGTGGGGAAGGGGTTTCAGTGTGTGGGGAAGGGTTTCAGTGTGTGGGGAATGGGTTTCAGTGTGTGTGGAAGGTGTTTCAGTGAGTGGGGTAGGGGATTCAGTGTGTGGGGAAGGGCTTCGGTGTGTGGGGAAAGGATTTCAGTGTGTGGGGAAGGTGATTCAGTGTGTGGGGAAGGGGATTCTCTGTGTGGGGAAGGGTTTTCAGTGTGTGGGGAAGGGGTTTCAGTGTGTGGGGAAGGGGTTTCAGTGTGTGGGGAATGGTTTCAGTTTGTGGGGAAGGTGTTTCAGTGTGTGGGAAAGGGGTTTCAGTGTGTGCGGAAGGGGTTTCAGTATGTGGGAAATGGTTTCAGTGTGTGGGGAAGGGGTTTCAGTGTGCGTGGAAGGGGTTTCAGTGTGTGGGGAATGTGGTCCAGTGTGTGGGGAAGGTGTTTCAGTTTGTGGGGAATGGTTTCAGTGTGTGTGGAAGGGGTTTCACTGTGTGGGGAAGTGGTGTCAATGTGTGGGGAATGGTTTCACTGTGTGGGGAAGGGGTTTCAGTGTGTGGGGAAGGGTTTCAGTGTGTGGGGAAGGGGTTTCAGTATGTGGGAAATGGTTTCAGTGTGTGGGGAAGGGGTTTCAGTGTGCGTGGAAGGGGTTTCAGTGTGTGGGGAATGTGGTCCAGTGTGTGGGGAAGGTGTTTCAGTTTGTGGGGAATGGTTTCAGTGTGTGTGGAAGGGGTTTCACTGTGTGGGGAAGTGGTGTCAATGTGTGGGGAATGGTTTCACTGTGTGGGGAAGGGGTTTCAGTGTGTGGGGAAGGGTTTCAGTGTGTGGGGAAGGGGTTTCAGTATGTGGGGACGGGGTTTCAGTGTGTGGGGAAGGGGATTCAGTGTGTGGGAAATGGTTTCAGTGTGTGTGGACGGGTTTCAGTGTGTGGGGAGGCGTTTCAGTGTGTGTGGACGGGTTTCAGTGTGTGGGGAAGGGGTTTCACTGTGTGGGGAATTGGTATCAGTGTGTGGGGAATGGTGTCAGTGTGTTGGGAAGGTATTCAGTGTGTGGGGAAGGTGTTTCACTGTGAGGGGAAGTGTTTTCAGTGTGTGGGGAATGGTTTCACTGTGTGGGGAATGGTTTCAGTGTGTGGGGAAGGCGTTTCACTGTGTGTGGAAGGTGTTTCAGTATGGGGTGAATGGGTTTCAGTGTGTGGGGAAGTGTTTCAGTGTGTGGGGAGGGGTTTCAGTGTGTGTGGAATGTGTTTCAGTGTGTAGGGAAGGGGTTTCAGTGTGTGGGGAAAGGTTTCATTGTGTGGGGAAGGGGTTTCAGTGTGTGGGGAAGGGTATCAGTATGTGGGGAAGGGGTTTCAGTATGTGGGGAAGGTTTTCAGTGTCTGTGGAATGGTTTCAGTGTGTGGGGAATGGTTTCAGCGTGTGGGCAAGGGATTTCTGTGTGTGGGGAATGATTTCAGTGTGCGGGGAAGGGTTTCAGTGTGTGGGGAAGGGGTTTCAGTGTGTGGGAAAGGGTTTCAGTTTGTGGGGAAGTGTTTCAGTGTGTGGGGAAGCGGTTTCAGTATGTGGGGAAGGGGTGTCAGTGTGTGGGGAATGGTTTCAGCGTGTGGGGAATGGTTTCAGCGTGTGGGGAAGGGGTTTCAGTGTGTGGGGTAGTATTTCAGTGTGTGGGGAAGGGTTTCAGTGTGTGGGGAAGGGTATCAGTGTGTGGGGAAGGGGTTTCAGTGTGTGGGGAAGGGTTTCAGTGTGTGGGGAAGGGTTTCACTGTGTGGGGAAGGTGTTTCAGTGAGTGGGGAAGGGGATTCAGTGTGTGGGGAAGGGTTTCAGTGTGTGGGGAAGGGGTTTCAGTGTGTGGGGAATGGTTTCTGTGTGTGGGGAAGGGGTTTCAGTGTGTGGGGAAGGAGTTTCAGTGTGTGCGGAAGGGGTTTCAGTGTGTGGGAAATGGTTTCAGTGTGTGGGGAAGTGGTTTCAGTGTGTGTGGAAGGGGTTTCAGTGTGTGGGGAATGTGGTTCAGTGTGTGGGGAAGGTGTTTCAGTGTTTGGGGAAGGTGTTTCAGTGTGTGGGGAATGGTTTCAGTGTGTGGGGAAGGGGTTTCAGTGTTTGGGGAAGTGTTTCAGTGTGTGGGGAAGGGGTTTCAGTGTGTGGGGACGGGGTTTCAGTGTGTGGGGAAGGGGATTCAGTGTGTGGGAAATGGTTTCAGTGTGTGGGGACGGGTTTCAGTGTGTGGGGAAGCGTTTCAGTGTGTGGGGAAGGGGTTTCACTGTGTGGGGAATTGGTTTCAGTGTGTGGGGAATGGTTTCAGTGTGTTGGGAAGGTATTCAGTATTTGGGGAAGGTGGTTCACTGTGAGGGGAAGTGTTTTCAGTGTGTGGGGAATGGTTTCACTGTGTGGGGAATGGTTTCAATGTGTGGGGAAAGGGTTTCACTGTGTGTGGAAGGTGTTTCAGTGTGGGGTGAAGGGGTTTCAGTGTGTGGGGAAGTGTTTCAGTGTGTGGGGAGGGGTTTCACTGTTTGTGGAATGTGTTTCAGTGTGTGGGGAAGGGGTTTCAGTGTGTGGGGAAGGGGTTTCAGTGTGTGGGGAAGGGTATCAGTGTGTGGGGAAGGGTTTCACTCTGCGGGGAAGGTGTTTCATTGTGTGGGGAAGGGGATTCAGTGTGTGGGGAAGGGTTTCAGTGTGTGGGGAAGGGGTTTCAGTATGTGGGGAAGGGTTCCAGTGTGTGGGGAATGGTTTCAGTGTGTGGGGAATGGTTTCAGGGTGTGGACAAGGGGTTTCTGTGTGTGGGGAAGGATTTCAGTGTGTGGGAAGGGGTTTCAGTGTGTGGGGAAGGGTATCAGTGTGTGGGGAAGGGTTTCACTGTGCGGGTAAGGTGTTTCAGTGTGTGGGGAAGGGGATTCAGTGTGTGGTGAAGGGTTTCAGTGTGTGGGGAAGGGGTTTCAGTATGTGGGGAAGGGTTTCAGTGTGTGGAGAATGGTTTCATTGTGTGGGGAATGGCTTCAGGGTGTGGACAAGGGGTTTCTGTGTGTGGGGAAGGATTTCAGTGTGTGGGGAGGGGTTTCAGTGTGTGGGGAAGGGTTTCAGTGTGTGGGGAAGGGCTTCAGTGTGTGGGGAAGGGGTTTCAGTGTGTGGGTATGGGTTTCTGTGTGTGGGGAATGTTTTCACTGTGTGGGGAAGGTGTTTCAGTGTGTGGGAAAGGTGTTTCACTGGGTGGGGACGGGGTTTCAGTGGGTGGGGACGGGGTTTCAGTGTGTAGGGTAGGGGTTTCAGCGTGTGGGGAAGGGGTTTCAGTGTGTGGGGAAGGGGTTTCAGTGTGTGGGGAAGGGGTTTCACTGTGTGGGGATGGGTTTTCAGTGAGTGGGGAAGATGTTTCAGTGTGTGGGGACGGGGTTTCTGTGTGTGAGGAAGGGGTTTCCGAGTGTGGGGAAAGGGTTTCTGTGCGTGGGGATGGATTTCAGTGTGTGCGGAAGGGGTTTCAGTCTGTGGGAAATGGTTTCAGTGTGTGGGGAAGGGGTTTCAGTGTGTGTGGAAGGGGTTTCAGTGTGTGGGGAATGTGGTTCAGTGTGTGGGGAAGGTGTTTCAGTTTGTGGGGAATGGTTTCAGTGTGTGTGGAAGGGGTTTCACTGTGTGGGGATGTGGTGTCAGTTTGTGGGGAATGGTTTCAGTGTGTGGGGAAGGGGTTTCAGTGTGTGGGGAAGGGTTTCAGTGTGTGGGGAAGGGGTTTCAGTATGTGGGGACGGGGTTTCAGTGTGTGGGGAAGGGGATTCAGTGTGTGGGAAATGGTTTCAGTGTGTGGGGTTCGGGTTTCAGTTTGTGGGGAAGCGTTTCAGTGTGTGAGGAAGGGGTTTCACTGTGTGGGGAATTGGTATCAGTGTGTGGGGAATGGTGTCAGTGTGTTGGGAAGGTATTCAGTGTGTGGGGAAGGTGTTTCACTGTGAGGGGAAGTGTTTTCAGTGTGTGGGGAATGGTTTCACTGTGTGGGGAATGGTTTCAGTGTGTGGGGAAGGCGTTTCACTGTGTGTGGAAGGTGTTTCAGTGTGGGGTGAATGGGTTTCAGTGTGTGGGGAAGTGTTTCAGTGTGTGGGGAGGGGTTTCAGTGTGTGTGGAATGTGTTTCAGTGTGTAGGGAAGGGGTTTCAGTGTGTGGGGAAAGGTTTCAGTGTGTGGGGAAGGGGTTTCAGTGTGTGGGGAAGGGTATCAGTATGTGGGGAAGGGGTTTCAGTATGTGGGGAAGGTTTTCAGTGTGTGGGGAATGGTTTCAGTGTGTGGGGAATGGTTTCAGCGTGTGGACAAGGGATTTCTGTGTGTGGGGAATGATTTCAGGGTGTGGGGAAGGGTTTTCAGTGTTTGGGGAAGGGGTTTCAGTGTGTGGGAAAGGGTTTCAGTGTGTGGGGAAGGGTATCAGTGTGAGGGGAAGGGGTTTCAGTGTGTGGGGAAGGGTTTCAGTGTGTGGGGACGGGTTTCACTGTGTGGGGAAGGTGTTTCAGTGAGTGGGGAAGGGGATTCAGTGTGTGGGGAAGGGTTTCAGTGTGTGGGGAAGGGGTTTCAGTGTGTGGGAAAGGGTTTCAGTATGTGGGGAAGGGTTTCAGTGTGTGGGGAAGCGGTTTCAGTATGTGGGGAAGGGGTATCAGTGTGTGGGGAATGGTATCAGTGTGTGGGGAATGGTTTCAGCGTGTGGGGAAGGGGTTTCAGTGTGTGGGGAAGGATTTCAGTGTGTGGGGATGGGTTTCAGTGTGTGGGGAAGGGTATCAGTGTGAGGGGAAGGGGTTTCAGTGTGTGGGGAAGGGTTTCAGTGTGTGGGGACGGGTTTCACTGTGTGGGGAAGGTGTTTCAGTGAGTGGGGAAGGGGATTCAGTGTGTGGGGAAGGGTTTCAGTGTGTGGGGAAGGGGTTTCAGTGTGTGGGGAATGGTTTCTGTGTGTGGGGAAGGGGTTTCAGTGTGTGGGGAAGGGGTTTCAGTGTGTGCGGAAGGGGTTTCAGTGTGTGGGAAATGGTTTCAGTGTGTGGGGAAGGGGTTTCAGCGTGTGTGGAAGGGGTTTCAGTGTGTGGGGATTGTGGTTCAGTTTGTGGGGAAGGTGTTTCAGTGTGTGGGGAATGGTTTCAGTGTGTGTGGAAGGGGTTTCACTGTGTGGGGAAGGGGTTTCAGTGTGTGGGGAATGGTTTCAGTGTGTGGGGAAGGGGTTTCAGTGTTTGGGGAAGTGTTTCAGTGTGTGGGGAAGGGGTTTCAGTGTGTGGGGACGGGGTTTCAGTGTGTGGGGAAGGGGATTCAGTGTGTGGGAAATGGTTTCAGTGTGTGGGGACGGGTTTCAGTGTGTGGGGAAGCGTTTCAGTGTGTGGGGAAGGGGTTTCACTGTGTGGGGAGTTGGTTTCAGTGTGTGGGGAATGGTTTCAGTGTGTTGGGAAGGTATTCAGTATTTGGGGAAGGTGGTTCACTGTGAGGGGAAGTGTTTTCAGTGTGTGGGGAATGGTTTCACTGTGTGGGGAATGGTTTCAGTGTGTGGGGAAGGGGTTTCACTGTGTGTGGAAGGTGTTTCAGTGTGGGGTGAAGGGGTTTCAGTGTGTGGGGAAGTGTTTCAGTGTGTGGGGAGGGGTTTCACTGTGTGTGGAATGTGTTTCAGTGTGTGGGGAAGGGGTTTCAGTGTGTGGGGAAGGGGTTTCAGTGTGTGGGGAAGGGTATCAGTGTGTGGGGAAGGGTTTCACTTTGCGGGAAGGTGTTTCAGTGTGTGGGGAAGGGGATTCAGTGTGTGGGGAAGGGTTTCAGTGTGTGGGGAAGGGGTTTCAGTATGTGGGGAAGGGTTCCAGTGTGTGGGGAATGGTTTCAGTGTGTGGGGAATGGTTTCAGGGTGTGGACAAGGGGTTTCTGTGTGTGGGGAAGGACTTCATTGTGTGGGGAAGGTTATCAGTGTGTGGGGAAGGGTTTCACTGTGTGGGTAAGGTGTTTCAGTGTGTGGGGAAGGGGATTCAGTGTGTGGTGAAGGGTTTCAGTGTGTGGGGAAGGGGTTTCAGTATGTGGGGAAGGGTTTCAGTGTGTGGGGAATGGTTTCATTGTGTGGGGAATGGTTTCAGGGTGTGGACAAGGGGTTTCTGTGTGTGGGGAAGGATTTCAGTGTGTGGGGAGGGGTTTCAGTGTGTGGGGAAGGGTTTCAGTGTGTGGGGAAGGGGTTTCAGTGTGTGGGTATGGGTTTCAGTGTGTGGGGAATGTTTTCACTGTGTGGGGAAGGAGTTTCAGTGTGTGGGAAAGGTGTTTCACTGGGTGGGGACGGGGTTTCAGTGGGTGGGGACGGGGTTTCAGTGTGTAGGTTAGGGGTTTCAGCGTGTGGGGAAGGGGTTTCAGTGTGTGGGGAAGGGGTTTCAGTGTGTGGGGAAGGGGTTTCACTGTGTGGGGATGGGTTTTCAGTGTGTGGGGAAGATGTTTCAGTGTGTGGGGACGGGGTTTCTGTGTGTGAGGAAGGGGTTTCCGTGTGTGGGGAAAGGGTTTCAGTGTGTGGGGAATGGTTTCAGCGTGTGGACAAGGGGTTTCTGTGTGTGGGGAAGGATTTCAGTGTGTGGGGTGGGGTTTCAGTGTGTGGGGAAGGGTTTCAGTGTGTGGGGAAGGGGTTTCAGTGTGTGGCGAAGGGTTTCAGTGTGTGGGTATGGGTTTCAGTGTGTGGGGAAGGGTTTCAGTGTGTGGGGAAGGAGTTTCAGTGTGTGGGGAAGCTGTTTCACTGGGTGCGGACGGGGTTTCAGTGTGTGGGGACGGGGTTTCAGTGTGTAGGGTAGGGGTTTCAGCGTGTGGGGAAGGGTTTCAGCGTGTGGGGAAGGGGTTTCAGTGTGTGGGGAAGGGGTTTCACTGTGTGGGGATGGGTTTTCAGTGTGTGGGGACGATGTTTCAGTGTGTGGGGACGGGGTTTCCGTGTGTGGGGAAGGGGTTTCCGGGTGTGGGGAAATGGTTTCAGTGTGTGGGGAAGGGGTTTCACTGTGTGGGGAAGGGGTTTCAGTGTGTGGGGAAGGGGTTTCAGTGTGTGGGGAATGGTTTCAGTGTGTGGGGCAAGGGTTTCAGTGTGTGGGGAAGGTGTTTCAGTGTGTGGGGACGGGGATTCACTGTGTGGTGAAGGGGTTTCAGTGTTTGGGGAAGGGGTTTCGGTGTGTGGGTTCGTCGTTTCAGTGTGTGGGGAAGGGGTTTCAGTGTGTGGGGAAGGTGTTTCAGTGTGTGGGGAAGGGGTTACAGTGTGTGCGGAATGGTTTCAGTGTGTGGGCACGGGTTTCAGTGTGTGGGGAAGGGGTTTCACTGTTTGGGGAAAGGGTTTCACTGTGTGGGGAAGGTGTTTCAGTGTGTGGGGAAGTGGTTTCAGTGTGTGGGGAAGGGGTTTCATTGTGTGTGGAAGGGGTTTCAATTTGTGGGGAATGGTTTCAGTGTGTGGGGAACGGATTTCAGTGTGTGGGGAAGGTGATTCAGTGTGTGGAGAAGGGGATTCTCTGTGTGGGGAAGGGGTTTCAGTGTGTGGGGAAGGGGTTTCAGTGTGTGGGGACGAGGTTTCAGTGTGTGGGAAATGTTTTCAGTGTGTGAGGAAGGGGTTTCAGTGTGTGGGGAAGGATTTCAGTGTGTGGGGAAGGGTTTCAGTGTGTGGGGAAGGGGTTTCACTGTGTGGGGAAGGTCTATCAGTGTGTGGGGAATGGTTTCAGTGTGTGGGGAAGGTATTCAGTGTGTGGGGAAGGGGTTTCACTGTGAGGGGAAGGGGTTTTCAGTGTGTGGGGAATGGTTTCACTGTGTGGGGTATGCTTTCAGTGTGTGGGGAAGGGGTTTCACTGTGTGTGGAAGGTGTTTAAGTGTGGGGGGAAGGGTTGCAGTGTGTGGGGAAGGGTTTCAGTGTGTGGGGAAGGGGTTTCAGTGTGTGGGGAAGGGTTTAACTGTGTGGGGAAGGGTTTCACTGTGCGGGGAAGGTGTTTCGGTGTGTGGGGAAGGGTATTCACTGTGTGGGGAAGGGTTTCAGTGTGTGGGGAAGGGTTTCAGTGTGTGGGGAAGGGGTTTCAGTATGTGGGGAAGGGGTTTCAGTGTGTGGGGAATGGTTTCAGTGTGTGGGGAATGGTTTCAGCGTGTGGGAAGGGGTTTCAGTGTGTGGGGAATGATTTCAGTGTGTGGGGAAGGGTTTCAGTGTGTGGGGAAGGGTTTCAGTGTGTGGGGAAGGGGTTTCAGTGTGTGGGGAAGGTGTTGCAGTGTGTGGGGAAGGGTTTCACTATGTGTGGAATGTGTTTCAGTGTGTGGGGAAGGGGTTTCAGTGTGTGGGGAAGGGTTTCAGTGTGTGGGGGAGGGTTTCAGTGTGTGGAGAAGGGGTTTCAGTGTGTGGGGAAGGGTTTCAGTGTGTGGGGAAGGGTTTCACTGTGTGGGGAAGGTGTTCCAGTGTGTGGGGAAGGGGATTCAGTGTGTGGGGAAGGGTTTCAGTGTGTGGGGAATGGATTCAGTGTGTGGGGAAGGTGATTCAGTGTGTGGGGAAGGGGATTCTCTGTGTGGGGAAGAGGTTTCAGTGTGTGGGGAAGGGGTTTCAGTGTGTGGGGAATGGTTTCAGTGTGTGGGGAAGGGGTTTCAGTGTGTGGGGATGGGGTTTCAGTGTGTGTGGATGGGGTTTCAATGTGTGGGGAATGGTTTCAGTGTGTGGGGAAGGGGTTTCAGTGTGTGTGGAAGGGGTTTCAGTGTGCGGGGAATGTGGTTCAGTGTGTGGGGAAGGGGTTTCAGTGTGTGGGGAATGGATTCAGTGTGTGGGGAAGGGGTTTCACTGTGTGGGGAAGGGGTTTCAGTGTGTGGGGAATGGTTTCACTGTGTGGGGAATGGATTCAGTGTTTGGTTAAGGGGTTTCAATGAGTGTGGAATGTGTTTCAGTGTGGGGTGAAGGGGTTTCAGTATGTGGGGTGGGGTTTCACTGTGTGAGGAATGTGTTTCAGTGTGTGGGGAAGGGATTTCAGTGTGTGGGGAAGGGTTTCAGTGTGTGGGGAAGGGTTACAGTGTGTGGGGAAGGGGTTTCAGAGAGTGGGGAAGGGTTTCAGTGTGTGGGGAAGAGTTTCACTGTGCGGGGAAGGTGTTTCAGTGCGTGGGGAAGGGTATTCACTGTGAAGGGAAGGGTTTCAGTGTGTGGGGAAGGGTTTCAGTGTGTGGGGAAGGCGTTTCAGTATGTGGGGAAGGTTTTTCAGTGTGTGGGGAATGGTTTCAGTGTGTGGGGAATGATTTCACCGTGTGGGGAAGGGGTTTCAGTGTGTGGGGAAGGGTTTCAGTGTGTGGGG
Source organism: Heterodontus francisci (assembly GCF_036365525.1). Lineage (NCBI taxonomy): Eukaryota > Metazoa > Chordata > Chondrichthyes > Heterodontiformes > Heterodontidae > Heterodontus > Heterodontus francisci. Next base: position 684,773 of record NW_027141733.1, read on the forward strand.
AAGGGGTTTCAGTGTGTGGGGAAGGGTTTCAGTGTGTGGGGAATGGGTTTCAGTGTGTGTGGAAGGTGTTTCAGTGAGTGGGGGATGGGATTCAGTGTGTGGGGAAGGGTTTCGGTGTGTGAGGAAAGGATTTCAGTGAGTGGGGAAGGTGATTCAGTGTGTGGGGAAGGGGATTCTCTGTGTGGGGAAGGGGTTTCAGTGTGTGGGGAAGGGGTTTCAGTGTGTGGGGAAGGGGTTTCAGTGTGTGGGGAATGGTTTCAGTTTGTGGGGAAGGTGTTTCAGTGTGTGGGGAAGGGGTTTCAGTGTGTGCGGAAGGGTTTTCAGTGTGTGGGAAATGGTTTCAGTGTGTGGGGAAGGGGTTTCAGTGTGTGTGGAAGGGGTTTCAGTGTGTGGGGAATGTGGTTCAGTGTGTGGGGAAGGTGTTTCAGTTTGTGGGGAATGGTTTCAGTGTGTGTGGAAGGGGTTTCACTGTGTGGGGAAGTGGTGTCAGTGTGTGGGGAATGGTTTCAGTGTGTGGGGAAGGGGTTTCTGTGTGTGGGGAAGGGTTTCAGTGTGTGGGGAAGGGGTTTCAGTGTGTGGGGACGGGGTTTCAGTGTGTGGGGAAGGGGATTCAGTGTGTGGGAAATGGTTTCAGTGTGTGGGGAAGGATTTCAGTGTGTGGGGAAGCGTTTCAGTGTGTGGGGAAGGGGTTTCACTGTGTGGGGAATTGGTATCAGTGTGTGGGGAATGGTGTCAGTGTGTTGGGAAGGTATTCAGTGTGTGGGGAAGGTGTTTCACTGTGAGGGGAAGTGTTTTCAGTGTGTGGGGAATGGTTTCACTGTGTGGGGAATGGTTTCAGTTTGTGGGGAAGGCGTTTCACTGTGTGTGGAATGTGATTCAGTGTGGGGTGAAGGGGTTTCAGTGTGTGGGGAAGAGTTTCACTGTGTGGGGAGGGGTTTCAGTGTGTGTGGAAGGTGTTTCAGTGTGTGGCGAAGGGGTTTCAGTGTGTGGGGAAGAATTTCAGTGTGTGGGGAAGGGGTTTCAGTGTGTGGGGAAGGGTATCAGTATGTGTGGAAGGGGTTTCAGTATGTGGGGAAGGTTTTCAGTGTGTGGGGAATGGTTTCACTGTGTGGGGAATGGTTTCAGCGTGTGGACAAGGGATTTCTGTGTGTGGGGAAGGATTTCAGTGTGTGGGGAAGGGTTTCAGTGTGTGGGGAAGGGGTTTCAGTGTGTGGGAAAGGGTTTCAGTGTGTGGGGAAGGGTTTCAGTGTGTGGGAAAGCGGTTTCAGTATGTGGGGAAGGGGTATCAGTGTGTGGGGAATGGTTTCAGTGTGTGGGGAATGGTTTCAGCGTGTGGGGAAGGGGTTTCAGTGTGTGGGGAAGGATTTCAGTGTGTGGGGAAGGGTTTCAGTGTGTGGGGAAGGATATCAGTGTGTGGGGAAGGGGTTTCAGTGTGTGGGGAAGGGTTTCAGTGTGTGGGGAAGGGTTTCACTGTGTGGGGAAGGTGTTTCAGTGAGTGGGGAAGGGGATTCAGTGTGTGGGGAAGGATTTCAGTGTGTGGGGAAGGAGTTTCAGTGTGTGGGGAATGGTTTCAGTGTGTGGGGAAGGGGTTTCAGTGTGTGGGGAAGGGGTTTCAGTGTATGCGGAAGGGGTTTCAGTGTGTGGGAAATGGTTTCAGTGTGTGGGGAAGTGGTTTCAGTGTGTGTGGAAGGTGTTTCAGTGTGTGGGGAATGGTTTCACTGTGTGTGGAAGGTGTTTCACTGTGTGGGGAAGGGGTTTCAGTGTGTGGGGAATGGTTTCAGTGTGTGGGGAAGGGGTTTCAGTGTTTGGGGAAGTGTTTCAGTGAGTGGGGAAGGGGTTTCAGTGTGTGGGGACGGGGTTTCAGTGTGTGGGGAAGGGGATTCAGTGTGTGGGAAATGGTTTCAGTGTGTGGGGACGGGTTTCAGTGTGTGGGGAAGCGTTTCAGTGTGTGGCGAAGGGGTTTCACTGTGTGGGGAATTGGTTTCAGTGTGTGGGGAATGGTTTCAGTGTGTTGGGAAGGTATTCAGTATGTGGGGAAGGTGGTTCACTGTGAGGGGAAGTGTTTTCAGTGTGTGGGGAATGGTTTCACTGTGTGGGGAATGGTTTCAGTGTGTGGGGAAGGGGTTTCACTGTGTGTGGAATGTGTTTCAGTGTGGGATGAAGGGGTTTCAGTGTGTGGGGAAGGGGTTTCAGTGTGCTGGGAAGGGTATCAGTGTGTGGGGAAGGGTTTCACTGTGCGGGGAAGGTGTTTCAGTGTGTGGGGAAGGGGATTCAGTGTGTGGGGAAGGGTTTCAGTGTGTGGGGAAGGGGTTTCAGTATGTGGGGAAGGGTTTCAGTGTGCGGGGAATGGTTTCAGTGTGTGGGGAATGGTTTCAGGGTGTGGACAAGGGGTTTTTTGTGTGTGGGGAAGGATTTCAGTGTGTGGGAAGGGGTTTCAGTGTGTGGGGAAGGGTATCAGTATGTGGGGAAGGGTTTCACTGTGCGGGTAAGGTGTTTCAGTGTGTGGGGAAGGGGATTCAGTGTGTGGTGAAGGGTTTCAGTGTGTGGGGAAGGGGTTTCAGTATGTGGGGATGGGTTTCAGTGTGTGGGGAATGGTTTCAGGGTGTGGACAAGGGGTTTCTGTGTTTGGGGAAGGATTTCAGTGTGTGGGGAGGGGTTTCAGTGTGTGGGGAAGGGTTTCAGTGTGTGGGGAATGGATTCAGTGTTTGGTTAAGGGGTGTCAATGAGTGCGGAATGTGTTTCGGTGTGGGGTGAAGGGGTTTCAGTATGTGGGGTGGGGTTTCACTGTGTGAGGAATGTGTTTCAGTGTGTGGGGAAGGGATTTCAGTGTGTGGGGAAGGGTTTCAGTGTGTGGGGAAGGGTTACAGTGTGTGGGGAAGGGGTTTCAGAGAGTGGGGAAGGGTTTCAGTGTGTGGGGAAGAGTTTCACTGTGCGGGGAAGGTGTTTCAGTTTGTGGGGAAGGGTATTCACTGTGTGGGGAAGGGTTTCAGTGTGTGGGGAAGGGTTTCAGTGTGTGGGGAAGGCGTTTCAGTATGTGGGGTAGGGGTTTCAGTGTGTGGGGAATGGTTTCAGTGTGTGGGGAATGATTTCACCGTGTGGGGAAGGGATTTCAGTGTGTGGGGAAGGATTTCATTGTGTGGGGAAGGGTTTCAGTGTGTGGGGAAGGGTTTCAGTGTGTGGGGAAGGGGTTTCAGTGTGTGGGGAAGGGGTTTCAGTGTGTGGGGAATGGGTTTCAGTGTGTGTGGAAGGTGTTTCAGTGAGTGGGGGAGGGGATTCAGTGTGTGGGGAAGGGTTTTGGTGTGTGAGGAAAGGATTTCAGTGAGTGGGGAAGGTGATTCAGTGTGTGGGGAAGGGGATTCTCTGTGTGGGGAAGGGGTTTCAGTGTGTGGGGAAGGGGTTTCAGTGTGCGGGGAAGGGGTTTCAGTGTGTGGGGAATGGTTTCAGTTTGTGGGGAAGGTGTTTCAGTGTGTGGGGAAGGGGTTTCAGTGTGTGCGGAAGGGGTTTCAGTGTGTGGGAAATTGTTTCAGTGTGTGGGGAAGGGGTTTCAGTGTGTGTGGAAGGGGTTTCAGTGTGTGGGGAATGTGGTTCAGTGTGTGCGGAAGGTGTTTCAGTTTGTGGGGAATGGTTTCAGTGTGTGTGGAAGGGGTTTCACTGTGTGGGGAAGTGGTGTCAGTGTGTGGGGAATGGTTTCAGTGTGTGGGGAAGGGGTTTCTGTGTTTGGGGAAGGAGTTTCAGTGTGTGGGGAATGGTTTCAGTGTGTGGGGAAGGGGTTTCAGTGTGTGGGGAAGGGGTTTCAGTGTATGCGGAAGGGGTTTCAGTGTGTGGGAAATGGTTTCAGTGTGTGGGGAAGGGGTTTCACTGTGTGAGGAAGGTGTTTCAGTGTGTGGGGAATGGTTTCACTGTGTGTGGAAGGGGTTTCACTGTGTGGGGAAGGGGTTTCAGTGTGTGGGGAATGGTTTCAGTGTGTGGTGAAGGGGTTTCAGTGTTTGGGGAAGTGTTTCAGTGTGTGGGGAAGGGGTTTCAGTGTGTGGGGACGGGGTTTCAGTGTGTGGGGAAGGGGATTCAGTGTGTGGGAAATGGTTTCAGTGTGTGGGGACGGGTTTCAGTGTGTGGGGAAGCGTTTCAGTGTGTGGGGAAGGGGTTTCACTGTGTGGGGAATTGGTTTCAGTGTGTGGGGAATGGTTTCAGTGTGTTGGGAAGGTATTCAGTATGTGGGGAAGGTGGTTCACTGTGTGTGGAATGTGTTTTAGTGTGGGGTGAAGGGGTTTCAGTGTGTGGAGAAGGGGTTTCAGTGTGTGGGGAAGGGTATCAGTGTGTGGGGAAGGGTTTCACTGTGCGGGGAAGGTGTTTCAGTGTGTGGGGAAGGGGATTCAGTGTGTGGGGAAGGGTTTCAGTGTGTGGGGAAGGGGTTTCAGTATGTGGGGAAGGGTTTCAGTGTGTGGGGAATGGTTTCAGTGTGTGGGGAATGGTTTCAGGGTGTGGACAAGGGGTTTCTGTGTGTGGGGAAGGATTTCAGTGTGTGGGAAGGGGTTTCAGTGTGTGGGGAAGGGTATCAGTATGTGGGGAAGGGTTTCACTGTGCGGGTAAGGTGTTTCAGTGTATGGGGAAGGGGATTCAGTGTGTGGTGAAGGGTTTCAGTGTGTGGGGAAGGGGTTTCAGTATGTGGGGAAGGGTTTCAGTGAGTGGGGAATGATTTCAGGGTGTGGACAAGGGGTTTCTGTGTTTGGGGAAGGATTTCAGTGTGTGGGGAGGGGTTTCAGTGTGTGGGGAAGGGTTTCAGTGTGTGGGGAAGGGATTCAGTGTGTGGGGAAGGGGTTTCAGTGTGTGGGTATTGGTTTCAGTGTGTTGGGAAGGGTTTCAGTGTGTGGGGTAGGAGTTTCAGTGTGTGGGGAAGGTGTTTCACTGGGTGCGGACGGGGTTTCAGTGTGTGGGGACGGGGTTTCAGTGTGTAGGTTAGGGGTTTCAGCGTGTGGTGAAGGGGTTTCAGTGTGTGTGGAAGGGGTTTCAATGTGTGGGGAAGGGGTTTCACTGTGTGGGGATGGGTTTTCAGTTTGTGGGGAAGATGTTTCAGTGTGTGGGGACGGGGTTTCTGTGTGTGAGGAAGGGGTTTCCATGTGTGGGGAAAGGGTTTCATTATGTGGGGAATGGTTTCAGCGTGTGGACAAGGGGTTTCTGTGTGTGGGGAAGGATTTCAGTGTGTGGGGTGGGGTTTCAGTGTGTGGGGAAGGGCTTCAGTGTGTGGGGAAGGGGTTTCAGTGTGTGGGGAAGGGTTTCAGTGTGTGGGTGTGGGTTTCAGTGTGTGGGGAAGGGTTTCAGTGTGTGGGGAAGGAGTTTCAGTGTGTGGGGAAGGTGTTTCACTGGGTGCAGACGGGGTTTCAGTGTGTGGGGACGGGGTTTCAGTGTGTAGGGTAGGGGTTTCAGCGTGTGGGGAAGGGTTTCAGTGTGTGGGGAAGGGGTTTCAGTGTGTGGGGAAGGCGTTTCACTGTGTGGGAATGGGTTTTCAGTGTGTGGGGACGATGTTTCAGTGTGTGGGGACGGGGTTTCCGTGTGTGGGGAAGGGGTTTCCGGGTGTGGGGAAAGGGTTTCAGTGTGTGGGGAAGGGGTTTCACTGTGTGGGGAAGGGGTTTCAGTGTGTGGGGAAGGGGTTTCAGTGTGTGGGGAATGGTTTAAGTGTGTGGGGCAAGGGTTTCAGTGTGTGGGGAAGGTGTTTCAGTGTGTGGGGAAGGGGATTCACTGAGTGGGGAAGGGGTTTCAGTGTTTGGGGAAGGGGTTTCGGTGTGTGGGGTCGTCGTTTCAGTGTGTGGGGAAGGGGTTTCAGTGTGTGGGGAAGGTGTTTCAGTGTGTGGGGAAGGGGTTACAGTGTGTGGGGAATGGTTTCAGTGTGTGGGGATGGGTTTCAGTGTGTGGGGAACGGGTTTCACTGTGTGGGGAAAGGGTTTCACTGTGTGGGGAAGGGGTTTCAGAGTGTGGGGAAGGGGTTTCAGTGTGTGTGGAAGGGGTTTCAATTTGTGGGGAATGGTTTCAGTGTGTGGGGAAGGGGTTTCAGTGTGTGTGGAAGGGGTTTCAGTGTGTGGGGAATGTGGTTCAGTGCGTGGGGAAGGGGTTTCAGTGTGTGGTGAATGGATTCAGTGTGTGGGGTGGGGGTTTCACTGTGTGGGGAAGGGGTTTCAGTGTGTGGGGAATGGTTTCACTGTGTGGGGAATGGTTTCAGTGTGTGGGGAAGGGGTTTCACTGTATGTGGAATGCTTTTCAGTGTGGGGTGAAGGGGTTTCAGTATGTGGGGTGGGGTTTCACTGTGTGAGGAATGTGTTTCAGTGTGTGGGGAAGGGGTTTCAGTGTGTGCGGAAGGGTTTCAGTGTGTGGGGAAGGGTTTCAGTGTGTGGGGCAAGGGTTTCAGTGTGTGGGGAAGGTGTTTCAGTGTGTGGGGAAGGGTTTCAGTGTGTGGCGAAGGGATTCAGTGTGTGGGGAAGGTGTTTCAGTGTGTGGGTATTGGTTTCAGTGTGTGGGGAAGGGTTTCAGTGTGTGGGGTAGGAGTTTCAGTGTGTGGGGAAGGTGTTTCACTGGGTGCGGACGGGGTTTCAGTGTGTGGGGACGGGGTTTCAGTGTGTAGGTTAGGGGTTTCAGCGTGTGGTGAAGGGGTTTCAGTGTGTGTGGAAGGGGTTTCAATGTGTGGGGAAGGGGTTTCACTGTGTGGGGATGGGTTTTCAGTTTGTGGGGAAGATGTTTCAGTGTGTGGGGACGGGGTTTCTGTGTGTGAGCAAGGGGTTTCCATGTGTGGGGAAAGGGTTTCATTCTGTGGGGAATGGTTTCAGCGTGTGGACAAGGGGTTTCTGTGTGTGGGGAAGGATTTCAGTGTGTGGGGTGGGGTTTCAGTGTGTGGGGAAGGGTTTCAGTGTGTGGGGAAGGGGTATCAGTGTGTGGGGAAGGGTTTCAGTGTGTGGGTATGGGTTTCAGTGTGTGGGGAAGGGTTTCAGTGTGTGGGGAAGGAGTTTCAGTGTGTGGGGAAGGTGTTTCACTGGGTGCAGACGGGGTTTCAGTGTGTGGGGACGGGGTTTCAGTGTGTAGGGTAGGGGTTTCAGCGTGTGGGGAAGGGTTTCATTGTGTGGGGAAGGGGTTTCAGTGTGTGGGGAAGGGGTTTCACTGTTTGGGGATGGGTTTTCAGTGTGTGGGGACGATGTTTCAGTGTGTGGGGACGGGGTTTCCGTGTGTGGGGAAGGGGTTTCCGGGTGTGGGGAAAGGGTTTCAGTGTGTGGGGAAGGGGTTTCACTGTGTGGGGAAGGGGTTTCAGTGTGTGGGGAAGGGGTTTCAGTGTGTGGGGAATGGTTTCAGTGTGTGGGGCAAGGGTTTCAGTGTGTGGGGAAGGTGTTTCAGTGTGTGGGGAAGGGGATTCACTGTGTGGGGAAGGGGTTTTAGTGTTTGGGGAAGGGGTTTCGGTGTGTGGGGTCGTCGTTTCAGTGTGTGGGGAAGGGGTTTCAGTGTGTGGGGAAGGTGTTTCAGTGTGTGGGGAAGGGGTTACAGTGTGTGGGGAATGGTTTCAGTGTGTGGGGACGGGTTTCAGTGTGTGGGGAAGGGGTTTCACTGTGTGGGGAAAGGGTTTCACTGTGTGGGGAAGGGGTTTCAGTGTGTGGGGAAGGGGTTTCAGTGTGTGTGGAAGGGGTTTCAATTTGTGGGGAATGGTTTCAGTGTGTGGGGAAGGGGTTTCAGTGTGTGTGGAAGGGGTTTCAGTGAGTGGGGAATGTGGTTCAGTGCGTGGGGAAGGGGTTTCAGTGTGTGGTGAATGGATTCAGTGTGTGGGGAGGGGGTTTCACTGTGTGGGGAAGGGGTTTCAGTGTGTGGGGAATGGTTTCACTGTGTGGGGAATGGTTTCAGTGTGTGGGGAAGGGGTTTCACTGTATGTGGAATGCTTTTCAGTGTGGGGTGAAGGGGTTTCAGTATGTGGGGTGGGGTTTCACTGTGTGAGGAATGTGTTTCAGTGTGTGGCGAAGGGGTTTCAGCGTGTGCGGAAGGGTTTCAGTGTGTGGGGAAGGGTTTCAGAGTGTGGGGAAGGGGTTTCAGTGTGTGGGGAAGGGTTTCAGTGTGTGGGGAAGTGTTTCACTGTGCGGGGAAGGTGTTTCAGTGTGTGGGGAAGGGTATTCACTGTGTGGGGAAGGGTTTCAGTGTGTGGGGAAGGGTTTCAGTGTGTGGGGAAGGGGTTTCAGTATGTGTGGAAGGGGTATCAGTGTGTGGGGAATGGTTTCAGTGTGTGGGGAAGGGGTTTCAGTGTGTGGGGAAGGGTTTCAGTGTGTGGGGAAGGGGTTTCAGTGTGTGGCGAAGGGTTTCACTGTGTGGGGAAGGTGTTTCAGTGAGTGGGGAAGGGGCTTCAGTGTGTGGGGAAGGGTTTCAGTGTGTGGGGAAGGGGTTTCAGTGTGTGGGGTGGGGTTTCACTGTGTGAGGAATGTGTTTCAGTGTGTGGGGCAAGGGTTTCAGTGTGTGGGGAAGGTGTTTCAGTGTGTGGGGAAGGGGATTCACTGTGTGGGGAAGGGGTTTCATTGTTTGGGGAAGGGGTTTCGGTGTGTGGGGTCGTCGTTTCAGTGTGTGGGGAAGGGGTTTCAGTGTGTGGGGAAGGTGTTTCAGTGTGTGGGGAAGGGGTTACAGTGTGTGGGGAATGGTTTCAGTGTGTGGGGACGGGTTTCAGTGTGTGGGGAAGGGGTTTCACTATGTGGGGAAAGGGTTTCACTGTGTGGGGAAGGGGTTTCAGTGTGTGGGGAAGGGGTTTCAGTGTGTGGGGAAGGGGTTTCAGTGTGTGTGGCAGGGGTTTCAATTTGTGGGGAATGGTTTCAGTGTGTGGGGAAGGGGTTTCAGTGTGTGTGGAAGGGGTTTCAGTGTGTGGGGAATGTGGTTCAGTGCGTGGGGAAGGGGTTTCAGTGTGTGGTGAATGGATTCAGTGTGTGGGGAGGGGGTTTCACTGTGTGGGGAAGGGGTTTCAGTGTGTGGGGAATGGTTTCACTGTGTGGGGAATGGTTTCAGTGTGTGGGGAAGGGGTTTCACTGTATGTGGAATGCTTTTCAGTGTGGGGTGAAGGGGTTTCAGTATGTGGGGTGGGGTTTCACTGTGTGAGGAATGTGTTTCAGTGTGTGGGGAAGGGGTTTCAGTGTGTGCGGAAGGGTTTCAGTGTGTGGGGAAGGGGTTTCAGTGTGTGGGGAAGGGGTTTCAGTGTGTGGGGAAGTGTTTCACTGTGCGGGGAAGGGATTTCAGTGTGTGGGGAAGGGTATTCACTGTGTGGGGAAGGGTTTCAGTGTGTGGGGAAGGGTTTCAGTGTGTGGGGAAGGGGTTTCAGTATGTGGGGAAGGGGTATCAGTGTGTGGGGAATGGTTTCAGTGTGTGGGGAAGGGGTTTCAGTGTGTGGGGATGGGGTTTCAGTGTGTGGGGAAGGGTTTCAGTGTGTGGGGAAGGGGTTTCAGTGTGTGGGGAAGGGTTTCACTGTGTGGGGAAGGTGTTTCAGTGAGTGGGGAATGTGGTTCAGTGCGTGGGGAAGGGGTTTCAGTGTGTGGTGAATGTATTCAGTGTGTGGGGAGGGGGTTTCACTGTGTGCGGAAGGGTTTCAGTGTGTGGGGAAGGGTTTCAGTGTGTGGGGAAGGGGTTTCAGTGTGTGGGGAAGGGTTTCAGTGTGTGGGGAAGTGTTTCACTGTGCGGGGAAGGTGTTTCAGTGTGTGGGGAAGGGTATTCACTGTGTGGGGAAGGGTTTCAGTGTGTGGGGAAGGGTTTCAGTGTGTGGGGAAGGGGTTTCAGTATGTGGGGAAGGGGTATCAGTGTGTGGGGAATGGTTTCAGTGTGTGGGGAAGGGGTTTCAGTGTGTGGGGAAGGGTTTCAGTGTGTGGGGAAGGGGTTTCAGTGTGTGGGGAAGGGTTTCACTGTGTGGGGAAGGTGTTTCAGTGAGTGGTGAAGGGGCTTCAGTGTGTGGGGAAGGGTTTCAGTGTGTGGGGAAGGGGTTTCAGTGTGTGGGGTGGGGTTTCACTGTGTGAGGAATGTGTTTCAGTGTGTGGGGCAAGGGTTTCAGTGTGTGGGGAAGGTGTTTCAGTGTGTGGGGAAGGGGATTCACTGTGTGGGGAAGGGGTTTCATTGTTTGGGGAAGGGGTTTCGGTGTGTGGGGTCGTCGTTTCAGTGTGTGGGGAAGGGGTTTCAGTGTGTGGGGAAGGTGTTTCAGTGTGTGGGGAAGGGGTTACAGTGTGTGGGGAATGGTTTCAGTGTGTGGGGACGGGTTTCAGTGTGTGGGGAAGGGGTTTCACTGTGTGGGGAAAGGGTTTCACTGTGTGGGGAAGGGGTTTCAGTGTGTGGGGAAGGGGTTTCAGTGTGTGGGGAAGGGGTTTCAGTGTGTGGGGTGGGGTTTCACTGTGTGAGGAATGTGTTTCAGTGTGTGGGGCAAGGGTTTCAGTGTGTGGGGAAGGTGTTTCAGTGTGTGGGGAAGGGGATTCACTGTGTGGGGAAGGGGTTTCATTGTTTGGGGAAGGGGTTTCGGTGTGTGGGGTCGTCGTTTCAGTGTGTGGGGAAGGGGTTTCAGTGTGTGGGGAAGGTGTTTCAGTGTGTGGGGAAGGGGTTACAGTGTGTGGGGAATGGTTTCAGTGTGTGGGGACGGGTTTCAGTGTGTGGGGAAGGGGTTTCACTATGTGGGGAAAGGGTTTCACTGTGTGGGGAAGGGGTTTCAGTGTGTGGGGAAGGGGTTTCAGTGTGTGGGGAAGGGGTTTCAGTGTGTGTGGCAGGGGTTTCAATTTGTGGGGAATGGTTTCAGTGTGTGGGGAAGGGGTTTCAGTGTGTGTGGAAGGGGTTTCAGTGTGTGGGGAATGTGGTTCAGTGCGTGGGGAAGGGGTTTCAGTGTGTGGTGAATGGATTCAGTGTGTGGGGAGGGGGTTTCACTGTGTGGGGAAGGGGTTTCAGTGTGTGGGGAATGGTTTCACTGTGTGGGGAATGGTTTCAGTGTGTGGGGAAGGGGTTTCACTGTATGTGGAATGCTTTTCAGTGTGGGGTGAAGGGGTTTCAGTATGTGGGGTGGGGTTTCACTGTGTGAGGAATGTGTTTCAGTGTGTGGGGAAGGGGTTTCAGTGTGTGCGGAAGGGTTTCAGTGTGTGGGGAAGGGGTTTCAGTGTGTGGGGAAGGGGTTTCAGTGTGTGGGGAAGTGTTTCACTGTGCGGGGAAGGTGTTTCAGTGTGTGGGGAAGGGTATTCACTGTGTGGGGAAGGGTTTCAGTGTGTGGGGAAGGGTTTCAGTGTGTGGGGAAGGGGTTTCAGTATGTGGGGAAGGGGTATCAGTGTGTGGGGAATGGTTTCAGTGTGTGGGGAAGGGGTTTCAGTGTGTGGGGATGGGGTTTCAGTGTGTGGGGAAGGGTTTCAGTGTGTGGGGAAGGGGTTTCAGTGTGTGGGGAAGGGTTTCACTGTGTGGGGAAGGTGTTTCAGTGAGTGGGGAATGTGGTTCAGTGCGTGGGGAAGGGGTTTCAGTGTGTGGTGAATGTATTCAGTGTGTGGGGAGGGGGTTTCACTGTGTGCGGAAGGGTTTCAGTGTGTGGGGAAGGGTTTCAGTGTGTGGGGAAGGGGTTTCAGTGTGTGGGAAGGGTTTCAGTGTGTGGGGAAGTGTTTCACTGTGCGGGGAAGGTGTTTCAGTGTGTGGGGAAGGGTACTCACTGTGTGGGGAAGGGTTTCAGTGTGTGGGGAAGGGTTTCAGTGTGTGGGGAAGGGGTTTCAGTATGTGGGGAAGGGGTATCAGTGTGTGGGGAATGGTTTCAGTGTGTGGGGAAGGGGTTTCAGTGTGTGGGGAAGGGTTTCAGTGTGTGGGGAAGGGGTTTCAGTGTGTGGGGAAGGGTTTCACTGTGTGGGGAAGGTGTTTCAGTGAGTGGTGAAGGGGCTTCAGTGTGTGGGGAAGGGTTTCAGTGTGTGGGGAAGGGGTTTCAGTGTGTGGGGTGGGGTTTCACTGTGTGAGGAATGTGTTTCAGTGTGTGGGGCAAGGGTTTCAGTGTGTGGGGAAGGTGTTTCAGTGTGTGGGGAAGGGGATTCACTGTGTGGGGAAGGGGTTTCATTGTTTGGGGAAGGGGTTTCGGTGTGTGGGGTCGTCGTTTCAGTGTGTGGGGAAGGGGTTTCAGTGTGTGGGGAAGGTGTTTCAGTGTGTGGGGAAGGGGTTACAGTGTGTGGGGAATGGTTTCAGTGTGTGGGGACGGGTTTCAGTGTGTGGGGAAGGGGTTTCACTGTGTGGGGAAAGGGTTTCACTGTGTGGGGAAGGGGTTTCAGTGTGTGGGGAAGGGGTTTCAGTGTGTGGGGAAGGGGTTTCAGTGTGTGTGGCAGGGGTTTCAATTTGTGGGGAATGGTTTCAGTGTGTGGGGAAGGGGTTTCAGTGTGTGTGGAAGGGGTTTCAGTGTGTGGGGAATGTGGTTCAGTGCGTGGGGAAGGGGTTTCAGTGTGTGGTGAATGGATTCAGTGTGTGGGGAGGGGGTTTCACTGTGTGGGGAAGGGGTTTCAGTGTGTGGGGAATGGTTTCACTGTGTGGGGAATGGTTTCAGTGTGTGGGGAAGGGGTTTCACTGTATGTGGAATGCTTTTCAGTGTGGGGTGAAGGGGTTTCAGTATGTGGGGTGGGGTTTCACTGTGTGAGGAATGTGTTTCAGTGTGTGGGGAAGGGGTTTCAGTGTGTGCGGAAGGGTTTCAGTGTGTGGGGAAGGGGTTTCAGTGTGTGGGGAAGGGGTTTCAGTGTGTGGGGAAGTGTTTCACTGTGCGGGGAAGGTGTTTCAGTGTGTGGGGAAGGGTATTCACTGTGTGGGGAAGGGTTTCAGTGTGTGGGGAAGGGTTTCAGTGTGTGGGGAAGGGGTTTCAGTATGTGGGGAAGGGGTATCAGTGTGTGGGGAAAGGTTTCAGTGTGTGGGGAAGGGGTTTCAGTGTGTGGGGATGGGGTTTCAGTGTGTGGGGAAGGGTTTCAGTGTGTGGGGAAGGGGTTTCAGTGTGTGGGGAAGGGTTTCACTGTGTGGGGAAGGTGTTTCAGTGAGTGGGGAATGTGGTTCAGTGCGTGGGGAAGGGGTTTCAGTGTGTGGTGAATGTATTCAGTGTGTGGGGAGGGGGTTTCACTGTGTGGGGAAGGGGTTTCAGTGTGTGGGGAATGGTTTCACTGTGTGGGGAATGGTTTCAGTGTGTGGGGAAGGGGTTTCACTGTATGTGGAATGCTTTTCAGTGTGGGGTGAAGGGGTTTCAGTATGTGGGGTGGGGTTTCACTGTGTGAGGAATGTGTTTCAGTGTGTGGGGAAGGGGTTTCAGTGTGTGCAGAAGGGTTTCAGTGTGTGGGGAAGGGGTTTCAGTGTGTGGGGAAGGGTTTCAGTGTGTGGGGAAGTGTTTCACTGTGCGGGGAAGGTGTTTCAGTGTGTGGGGAAGGGTATTCACTGTGTGGGGAAGGGTTTCAGTGTGTGGGGAAGGGTTTCAGTGTGTGGGGAAGGGGTTTCAGTATGTGGGGAAGGGGTATCAGTGTGTGGGGAATGGTTTCAGTGTGTGGGGAAGGGGTTTCAGTGTGTGGGGATGGGGTTTCAGTGTGTGGGGAAGGATTTCAGAGTGTGGGGAAGGGTTTCAGTGTGTGGGGAAGGGTTTCAGTGTGTGGGGAAGGGGTTTCAGTGTGTGGGGAAGGGTTTCACTGTGTGGGGAAGGTGTTTCAGTGAGTGGGGAAGGGGCTTCAGTGTGTGGGGAAGGGTTTCGGTGTGTGGGGAAAGGATTTCAGTGTGTGGGGAAGGTGATTCAGTGTGTGGGGAAGGGGATTCTCTGTGTGGGGAAGGGGTTTCAGTGTGTGGGGAAGGGGTTTCAGTGTGTGGGGAAGGGGTTTCAGTGTGTGGGGAAGGGGTTTCAGTGTGTGGGGAATGGTTTCAGTGTGTGGGGCAAGGGTTTCAGTGTGTGGGCAAGGTGTTTCAGTGTGTGGGGAAGGGGATTCACTGTGTGGGGAAGGGGTTTCAGTGTTTGGGGAAGGGGATTCGGTGTGTGGGGTCGTCGTTTCAGTGTGTGGGGAAGGGGTTTCAGTGTGTGGGGAAGGTGTTTCAGTGTGTGGGGAAGGGGTTTCAGTGTGTGGGGAATGGTTTCAGTGTGTGGGGACGGGTTTCAGTGTGTGGGGAAGGGGTTTCACTGTGTGGGGAAAGGGTTTCACTGTGTGGGGAAGGGGTTTCAGTGTGTGGGGAAGGGGTTTCAGTGTGTGGGGAAGGGGTTTCAGTGTGTGTGGAAGGGGTTTCAATTTGTGGGGAATGGTTTCAGTGTGTGGGGAAGGGGTTTCAGTGTGTTTGGAAGGGGTTTCAGTGTGTGGGGAATGTGGTTCAGTGCGTGGGGAAGGGGTTTCAGTGTGTGGGGAATGGATTCAGTGAGTGGGGAGGGGGTTTCACTGTGTGGGGAAGGGGTTTCTGTGTGTGTGGGGAAGGGGTTTCAGTGTGTGGGGATGGGGTTTCAGTGTGTGGGGAAGGATTTCAGAGTGTGGGGAAGGGTTTCAGTGTGTGGGGAAGGGTTTCAGTGTGTGGGGAAGGGGCTTCAGTGTGTGGGGAAGGGTTTCGGTGTGTGGGGAAAGGATTTCAGTGTGTGGGGAAGGTGATTCAGTGTGTGGGGAAGGGGATTCTCTGTGTGGGGAAGGGGTTTCAGTGTGTGGGGAAGGGGTTTCAGTGTGTGGGGAAGGGGTTTCAGTGTGTGGGGAAGGGGTTTCAGTGTGTGGGGAATGGTTTCAGTGTGTGGGGCAAGGGTTTCAGTGTGTGGGCAAGGTGTTTCAGTGTGTGGGGAAGGGGATTCACTGTGTGGGGAAGGGGTTTCAGTGTTTGGGGAAGGGGATTCGGTGTGTGGGGTCGTCGTTTCAGTGTGTGGGGAAGGGGTTTCAGTGTGTGGGGAAGGTGTTTCAGTGTGTGGGGAAGGGGTTTCAGTGTTTGGGGAATGGTTTCAGTGTGTGGGGACGGGTTTCAGTGTGTGGGGAAGGGGTTTCACTGTGTGGGGAAAGGGTTTCACTGTGTGGGGAAGGGGTTTCAGTGTGTGGGGAAGGGGTTTCAGTGTGTGGGGAAGGGGTTTCAGTGTGTGTGGAAGGGGTTTCAATTTGTGGGGAATGGTTTCAGTGTGTGGGGAAGGGGTTTCAGTGTGTTTGGAAGGGGTTTCAGTGTGTGGGGAATGTGGTTCAGTGCGTGGGGAAGGGGTTTCAGTGTGTGGGGAATGGATTCAGTGAGTGGGGAGGGGGTTTCACTGTGTGGGGAAGGGGTTTCTGTGTGTGTGGGGAAGGGGTTTCAGTGTGTGGGGATGGGGTTTCAGTGTGTGGGGAAGGATTTCAGAGTGTGGGGAAGGGTTTCAGTGTGTGGGGAAGGGTTTCAGTGTGTGGGGAAGGGGTTTCAGTGTGTGGGGAAGGGTTTCACTGTGTGGGGAAGGTGTTTCAGTGAGTGGGGAAGGGGCTTCAGTGTGTGGGGAAGAGTTTCGGTGTGTGGGGAAAGGATTTCAGTGTGTGGGGAAGGTGATTCAGTGTGTGGGGAAGGGGATTCTCTGTGTGGGGAAGGGGTTTCAGTGTGTGGGGAAGGGGTTTCAATGTGTGGGGAAGGGGTTTCAGTGTGTGGGGAAGGGGTTTCAGTGTGTGGGGAATGGTTTCAGTGTGTGGGGCAAGGGTTTCAGTGTGTGGGCAAGGTGTTTCAGTGTGTGGGGAAGGGGATTCACTGTGTGGGGAAGGGGTTTCAGTGTTTGGGGAAGGGGATTCGGTGTGTGGGGTCGTCGTTTCAGTGTGTGGGGAAGGGGTTTCAGTGTGTGGGGAAGGTGTTTCAGTGTGTGGGGAAGGGGTTTCAGTGTGTGGGGAATGGTTTCAGTGTGTGGGGACGGGTTTCAGTGTGTGGGGAAGGGGTTTCACTGTGTGGGGAAAGGGTTTCACTGTGTGGGGAAGGGGTTTCAGTGTGTGGGGAAGGGGTTTCAGTGTGTGGGGAAGGGGTTTCAGTGTGTGTGGAAGGGGTTTCAATTTGTGGGGAATGGTTTCAGTGTGTGGGGAAGGGGTTTCAGTGTGTTTGGAAGGGGTTTCAGTGTGTGGGGAATGTGGTTCAGTGCGTGGGGAAGGGGTTTCAGTGTGTGGGGAATGGATTCAGTGTGTGGGGAGGGGGTTTCACTGTGTGGGGAAGGGACTTCAGTGTGTGGGGAATGGTTTCACTGTGTGGGGAATGGTTTCAGTGTGTGGGGAAGGGGTTTCACTGTGTGTGGAATGCTTTTCAGTGTGGGGTGAAGGGGTTTCAGTATGTGGGGTGGGGTTTCACTGTGTGAGGAATGTGTTTCAGTGTGTGGGGAAGGGGTTTCAGTGTGTGCGGAAGGGTTTCAGTGTGTGGGGAAGGGTTTCAGTGTGTGGGGAAGGGGTTTCAGTGTGTGGGGAAGGGTTTCAGTGTGTGGGGAAGGGTTTCACTGTGCGGGGAAGGTGTTTCAGTGTGTGGGGAAGGGTATTCACTGTGTGGGGAAGGGTTTCAGTGTGTGGGGAAGGGTTTCAGTGTGTGGGGAAGGGGTTTCAGTATGTGGGGAAGGGGTATCAGTGTGTGGGGAATGGTTTCAGTGTGTGGGGAAGGGGTTTCAGTGTGTGGGGATGGGGTTTCAGTGTGTGGGGAAGGATTTCAGTGTGTGGGGAAGGGTTTCAGTGTGTGGGGAAGGGTTTCAGTGTGTGGGGAAGGGGTTTCAGTATGTGGGGAAGGGTTTCACTGTGTGGGGAAGGTGTTTCAGTGAGTGGGGAAGGGGATTCAGTGTTTGGGGAAGGGTTTCGGTGTGTGGGGAAAGGATTTCAGTGTGTGGGGAAGGTGATTCAGTGTGTGGGGAAGGGGATTCTCTGTGTGGGGAAGGGGTTTCAGTGTGTGGGGAAGGGGTTTCAGTTTGTGGGGAAGGGGTTTCAGTGTGTGGGGAATGGTTTCAGTGTTTGGGGAAGGGGTTTCAGTGTGTGGGGAAGGGGTTTCAGTGTGTGCGGAAGGGGTTTCAGTGTGTGGGAAATGGTTTCAGTGTCTGGGGAAGGGGTTTCAGTGTGTGTGGAAGGGGTTTCAGTGTGTGGGGAATGTGGTTCAGTGTGTGGGGAAGGTGTTTCAGTGTGTGGGGAATGGTTTCAGTGTGTGTGGAAGGGGTTTCACTGTGTGGTGAAGGGGTTTCACTGTGTGGGGAATGGATTCAGTGTGGTGGGAAGGGGTTTCAGTGTGTGGGGAAGGGTTTCAGTGTGTGGGGAAGGGGTTTCAGTGTGTGGTAATTTGTTTCAGTGTGTGGGGACTGGTTTCAGTGTGTGGGGAAGGGTTTCAGTGTGTGGGGAAGGGGTTTCACTGTGTGGGGAATTGGTATCAGTGTGTGGGGAATGGTTTCAGTGTGTTGGGAAGGTATTCAGTGCGTGGGGAAGGTGGTTCACTGTGAGGGGAAGTGTTTTCAGTGTGTGGGGAATGGTTTCACTGTATGGGGAATGGTTTCAGTGTGTGGGGAAGGGTTTTCACTGTGTGTGGAATGTGTTTCAGTGTGGGGTGAAGGGGTTTCAGTGTGTAGGGAAGTGTTTCAGTGTGTGGGGAGGGTTTCCACTGTGTGTGGAATGTGTTTCAGTGTGTGGGGAAGGGGTTTCAGTGTGTGGGGAAGGGTTTCAGTGGGTGGGGAAGGGGATTCAGTGTGTGGGGAAGGGTATCAGTGTGTGGGGAAAGGTTTGACTGTGCGGGGAAGGTGTTTCAGTGTGTGGGGGAGGGGATTCAGTGTGTGGGGAAGGGTTTCAGTGTGTGGGGAAGGGGTTTCAGTATGTGGGGAAGGGTTTCAGTGTGTGGGGAATGGTTTCAGTGTGTGGGGAATGGTTTCAGCGTGTGGACAAGGGGTTTCAGTGTGTGGGGAAGTATTTCAGTGTGTGGGGAGGGGTTTCAGTGTGTGGGGAAGGGTTTCCGTGTGTGGGGAAGGTGTTTCAGTGTGTGGGGAAGGGTTTCAGTGTGTGGGTATGGGTTTCAGTGTGTGGGGAAGGGTTTCAGTGTGTGGGGAAGGAGATTCAGTGTGTGGGGAAGGTGTTTCACTGGGTGGGGAAGGGTTTTCAGTGTGTGGGGACGGGGTTTCAGTGTGTAGGGTAGGGGTTTCAGCGTGTGGGGAAGGGTTTCAGTGTGTGGGGAAGGGGTTTCAGTGTGTGGGGAAGGGGTTTCACTGTGTGGGGAAGGGTTTTCAGTGTGTGGGGAAGATGTTTCAGTGTGTGGGGACGGGGTTTCTGTTTGTGAGGAAGGGGTTTCCGTGTGTGGGGAAAGGGTTTCAGTGTGTGGGGAATGGTTTTCACTGTGTGGGGAAGGGGTTTCAGTGTGTGGGGAAGGGGTTTCAGTGTGTGGGGAATGGTTTCAGTGTGTGGGGCACGGGTTTCACTGTGCGGGGAAGGTGTTTCAGTGTGTGGGGAAGGGGATTCTCTGTGTGGGGAAGGGGTTTCAGTGTGTGGGAATTTGTTTCAGTGTGTGGGGACTGGTTTCAGTGTGTGGGGAAGGGTTTCAGTGTGTGGGGAAGGGGTTTCACTGTCTGGGGAATTGGTATCAGTGTGTGGGGAATGGTTTCAGTGTGTTGGGAAGGTATTCAGTGTGTGGGGAAGGTGTTTCACTGTGAGGGGAAGTGTTTTCAGTGTGTGGGGAATGGTTTCACTGTATGGGGAATGGTTTCAGTGTGTGGGGAAGGGTTTTCACTGTGTGTGGAAGTTGTTTCAGTGTGGGGTGAAGGGGTTTCAGTGTGTAGGGAAGTGTTTCAGTGTGTGGGGAGGGTTTTCACTGTGTGTGGAATGTGTTTCAGTGTGTGGGGAAGGGGTTTCAGTGTGTGGGGAATGGTTTCAGTGGGTGGGGAAGGGGTTTCAGTGTGTGGGGAAGGGTATCAGAGTGTGGGGAAGGGTTTCACTGTGCGGGGAAGGTGTTTCAGTGTGTGGGGGAGGGGATTCTGTGTGTGGGGAAGGGTTTCAGTGTGTGGGGAAGGGGTTTCAGTATGTCGGGAAGGGTTTCAGTGTGTGGGGAATGGTTTCAGTGTGTGGGGAATGGTTTCAGCGTGTAGACAAGGGGTTTCTGTGTGTGGGGAAGGATTTCAGTGTGTGGGGAGGGGTTTCAGTGTGTTGGGAAGGGTTTCACTGTGTGGGGAAGGTGTTTCAGTGTGTGGGGAAGGGTTTCAGTGTGTGGGTATGGGTTTCAGTGTGTGGGGAAGGGTTTCAGTGTGTGGGGAAGGAGTTTCAGTCTGTGGGGAAGGTGTTTCACTGGGTGGGGACGGGGTTTCTGTGTGTGGGGACGGGGTTTCAGTGTGTAGGGTAGGGGTTTCAGCGTGTGGGGAAGGTTTTCAGTGTGTGGGGAAGGGGTTTCAGTGTGTGCGGAAGGGGTTTCACTTTGTGGGGATGGGTTTTCAGTGTGTGGGGAAGATGTTTCAGTGTGTGGGGAATGGTTTCACTGTATGGGGAATGGTTTCAGTGTGTGGGGAAGGGTTTTCACTGTGTGTGGAAGGTGTTTCAGTGTGGGGTGAAGGGGTTTCAGTGTGTAGGGAAGTGTTTCAGTGTGTGGGGAGGGTTTTCACTGTGTGTGGAATGTGTTTCAGTGTGTGGGGAAGGGGTTTCAGTGTGTGGGGAAGGGTTTCAGTGGGTGGGGAAGGGGTTTCAGTGTGTGGGGAAGGGTATCAGTGTGTGGGGAAGGGTTTCACTGTGCGGGGAAGGTGTTTCAGTGTGTGGGGGAGGGGATTCAGTGTGTGGGGAAGGGTTTCAGTGTGTGGGGAAGGGGTTTCAGTATGTGGGGAAGGGTTTCAGTGTGTGGGGAATGGTTTCAGTGTGTGTGGAATGGTTTCAGCGTGTGGACAAGGGGTTTCTGTGTGTGGGGAAGTATTTCAGTGTGTGGGGAGGGGTTGCAGTGTGTGGGGAAGGGTTTCAGTGTGTGGGGAAGGTGTTTCAGTGTGTGGGGAAGGGTTTCAGTGTGTGGGTATGGGTTTCAGTGTGTGGGGAAGGGTTTCAGTGTGTGGGGAAGGAGATTCAGTGTGTGGGGAAGGTGTTTCACTGGGTGGGGAAGGGGTTTCAGTGTGTGGGGACGGTGTTTCAGTGTGTAGGGTAGGGGTTTCAGCGTGTGGGGAAGGGTTTCAGTGTGTGGGGAAGGGGTTTCAGTGTGTGGGGACGGGGTTTCTGTTTGTGAGGAAGGGGTTTCCGTGTGTGGGGAAAGGGTTTCAGTGTGTGGGGAATGGTTTTCACTGTTTGGGGAAGGGGTTTCAGTGTGTGGGGAAGGGGTTTCAGTGTGTGGGGAATGGTTTCAGTGTGTGGGGCAAGGGTTTCACTGTGCGGGGAAGGTGTTTCAGTGTGTGGGGAAGGGGATTCTCTGTGTGGGGAAGGGGTTTCAGTGTGTGGGAATTTGGTTCAGTGTGTGGGGACTGGTTTCAGTGTGTGGGGAAGGGTTTCAGTGTGTGGGGAAGGGGTTTCACAGTGTGGGGAATTGGTATCAGTTGGTGGGGAATGGTTTCAGTGTGTTGGGAAGGTATTCAGTGTGTGGGGAAGGTGTTTCACTGTGAGGGGAAGTGTTTTCAGTGTGTGGGGAATGGTTTCACTGTATGGGGAATGGTTTCAGTGTGTGGGGAAGGGTTTTCACTGTGTGTGGAAGTTGTTTCAGTGTGGGGTGAAGGGGTTTCAGTGTGTAGGGAAGTGTTTCAGTGTGTGGGGAGGGTTTTCACTGTGTGTGGAATGTGTTTCAGTGTGTGGGGAAGGGGTTTCAGTGTGTGGGGAATGGTTTCAGTGGGTGGGGAAGGGGTTTCAGTGTGTGGGGAAGGGTATCAGAGTGTGGGGAAGGGTTTCACTGTGCGGGGAAGGTGTTTCAGTGTGTGGGGGAGGGGATTCTGTGTGTGGGGAAGGGTTTCATTGTGTGGGGAAGGGGTTTCAGTATGTGGGGAAGGGTTTCAGTGTGTGGGGAATGGTTTCAGTGTGTGGGGAATGGTTTCAGCGTGTAGACAAGGGGTTTCTGTGTGTGGGGAAGGATTTCAGTGTGTGGGGAGGGGTTTCAGTGTGTGGGGAAGGGTTTCAGTGTGTGGGGAAGGTGTTTCAGTGTGTGGGGAAGGGTTTCAGTGTGTGGGTATGGGTTTCAGTGTGTGGGGAAGTGTCTCAGTGTGTGGGGAAGGAGATTCAGTGTGTGGGGAAGGTGTTTCACTGGGAGGGGAAGGGGTTTCAGTGTGTGGGGAAGGGGTTTCAGTGTGTGGGGAAGGGGTTTCACTGTGTGGGGATGGGTTTTCAGTTTGTGGAGAAGATGTTTCAGTGTGTGGGGACGGGGTTTCTGTGTGTGAGGAATGGGTTTCCGTGTGTGGGGAAAGGGTTTCAGTGTGTGGGGAAGGGTTTTCACTGTGTGGGGAAGGGGTTTCAGTGTGTGGGGAAGGGGTTTCAGTGTGTGGGGAATGGTTTCAGTGTGTGGGGCAAGGGTTTCACTGTGCGGGGAAGGTGTTTCAGTGTGTGGGGAAGGGGATTCAGTGTGTGGGGAAGGGTTTAAGTGTGTGGGGAAGGGGTTTCAGTATGTGGGGAAGTGTTTCAGTGTGTGGGGAATGGTTTCAGTGTGTGGGGAATGGTTTCAGCGTGTGGACAAGGGGTTTCTGTGTGTGGGGAAGGATTTCAGTGTGTGGGGAGGGGTTTCAGTGTGTGGGGAAGGGTTTCAGTGTGTGGGGAAGGGGTTTCAGTGTGTGGGGAAGGGTTTCAGTGTGTGGGTATGGGTTTCAGTGTGTGGGGAAGGGTTTCAGTGTGTGGGGAAGGAGTTTCAGTCTGTGGGGAAGGTGTTTCACTGGGTGGGGACGGGGTTTCAGTGTGTGGGGAAGGGGTTTCAGTGTGTAGGGTAGGGGTTTCAGCGTGTGAGGAATGTTTTCAGTGTGTGGGGAAGGGGTTTCAGTGTGTGGGGAAGGGGTTTCACTGTGTGGGGATGGGTTTTCAGTGTGTGGGGAAGATGTTTCAGTGTGTGGGGACGGGGTTCCTGTGTGTGTGGAAGGGGTTTCCGTGTGTGGGGAAAGGGTTTCAGAGTGTGTGGATGGGGTTTCACTGTGTGGGGATGGGTTTTCAGTGTGTGGGGAAGATGTTTCAGTGTGTGGGGACGGGGTTCCTGTGTGTGTGGAAGGGGTTTCAGTGTGTGGGGAAGGGGTTTCAGTGTGTGGTGAATGGTTTCAGTGTGTGGGGCAAGGGTTTCAGTGTGTGGGGAAGGTGTTTCAGTGTGTGGGGAAGGGGATTCACTGAGTGGGGAAGGGGTTTCAGTGTTTGGGGAAGTGGTTTCGGTGTGTGGGGACGTTGTTTCAGTGTGTGGGCAAGGGGTTTCAGAGAGTGGGGAAGGGGTTTCAGTGTGTGGGGAAGGGGTTTCAGTGTGTGGGGAATGGTTTCAGTGTGTGGGAACGGGGTTCAGTGTGTGGGGAAGGGGTTTCACTGTGTGGGGAAAGGGGTTCACTGTGTGGGGAAGGGGTTTCAGTGTGTGGGGAATGGTTTCAGTGTGTGGGGAACGGATTGCAGTGTGTGGGGAAGGTGATTCAGTGTGTGGAGAAGGTGATTCTCTGTGTGGGGAAGGGATTTCAGTGTGTGGGAAAGGGGTTTCAGTGTGTGGGGAAGGGGTTTCAGTGTGTGGGGAAGGGTTTCAGTGTGTGGGGAATGGTTTCAGTGTGTGGGGAATGGTTTCAGCGTGTGAGGAAGGGGTTTCAGTGTGTGGGGAAGGATTTCAGTGTGTGGAAAGGGGTTTCACTATGTGTGGAATGTGTTTCAGTGTGTGGGGAATGGGTTTCAGTGTGTGGGGAAAGGTTTCAGTGTCTGGGGAAGGGTTTCAGTGTGTGGGGAAGGGGTTGCAGTGTGTGGGGAAGGGTTTCAGTGTGTGGGGAAGGTGTTTCAGTGTGTGGGTAAGGGGATTCAGTGTGTGTGAAGGGTTTCAGTGTGTGGGGAAGTGTTTCAGTGTGTGGGGAAGGGGTTTCAGTGTGTGGGGAAGGGTTTCAGTTTGTGGGGAATGGTTTCAGTGTGTGGGGAATGGTTTCAGCGTGTGGGGAAGGGGTTTCAGTGTGTGGGGAAGGATTTCAGTGTGTGGGGAAGGTTTTCAGTGTGTGGGGAAGGGTTTCAGTGTGTGGGGAAGGGGCTTCAGTTTGTGGGGAAGGGTTTCAGTGTGTGGGTATGGGTTTCAGTGTGTGGGGAAGGGTTTCAGTGTGTGGGGAATCAGTTTCAGTGTGTGGGAAGGTGTTTCATTGTGTGGGGACGGGGTTTCAGTGTGTGGGGAAGGGGTTTCAGTGTGTAGGGTAGGGGTTTCAGTGTGTGGGGAAGGGTTTCAATGTGTGGGGAAGGGGTTTCACTGTGTGGGGACGGGGTTTCAGTGTGTGGGGAAGGGGTTTCCGTGTGTAGGGAAGGGGTTTCCGTGTGTGGGGAATTGATTCAGTGTGAGGGGGAAGAATTTCAGTGTGTGGGGAAGGTGATTCAGTGTGTGGGGAAGGGGATTCTCTGTGTGGGGAATGGGTTTCAGTGTGTGGGGAAGGAGTTTCAGTGTGTTGGGAAGGGGTTTCTGTGTGTGGGGAATGGTTTCAGTGTATGGGGAAGGGGTTTCAGTGTGTGGGGAAGGGGCTTCAGTGTGTGTGGAAGGGGTTTCAGTGTGTGGGGAATGGTTTCAGTGTGTGGGGACGGGGTTTCAGTGTGTGTGGAAGGGGATTCAGTGTGTGGGGAATGTTTTTCTGTGTGTGGGGAAGGGGTTTCAGTGTTTGGGGAATGGTTTCAGTGTGTGGGGAAGGGGTTTCACTGTGTGGGGAAGGGGTTTCTGTGTGTGGGGAATGGTTTCAGTGTGTGGGGAAGGGGTTTCAGTGTGTGGGGAAGGGGTTTCAGTGTGTGGGGAAGGGTTTCAGTGTGTGGGGAATGGTTTCAGTGTGTGGGGAATGGTTTCAGCGTGTGAGGAAGGGGTTTCAGTGTGTGGGGAAGGATTTCAGTGTGTGGAAAGGGGTTTCACTATGTGTGGAATGTGTTTCAGTGTGTGGGGAATGGGTTTCAGTGTGTGGGGAAAGGTTTCAGTGTCTGGGGAAGGGTTTCAGTGTGTGGGGAAGGGGTTGCAGTGTGTGGGGAAGGGTTTCAGTGTGTGGGGAAGGTGTTTCAGTGTGTGGGTAAGGGGATTCAGTGTGTGTGAAGGGTTTCAGTGTGTGGGGAAGTGTTTCAGTGTGTGGGGAAGGGGTTTCAGTGTGTGGGGAAGGGTTTCAGTTTGTGGGGAATGGTTTCAGTGTGTGGGGAATGGTTTCAGCGTGTGGGGAAGGGGTTTCAGTGTGTGGGGAAGGATTTCAGTGTGTGGGGAAGGTTTTCAGTGTGTGGGGAAGGGTTTCAGTGTGTGGGGAAGGGGCTTCAGTTTGTGGGGAAGGGTTTCAGTGTGTGGGTATGGGTTTCAGTGTGTGGGGAAGGGTTTCAGTGTGTGGGGAATCAGTTTCAGTGTGTGGGAAGGTGTTTCATTGTGTGGGGACGGGGTTTCAGTGTGTGGGGAAGGGGTTTCAGTGTGTAGGGTAGGGGTTTCAGTGTGTGGGGAAGGGTTTCAATGTGTGGGGAAGGGGTTTCACTGTGTGGGGACGGGGTTTCAGTGTGTGGGGAAGCGGTTTCCGTGTGTAGGGAAGGGGTTTCCGTGTGTGGGGAATTGATTCAGTGTGAGGGGGAAGAATTTCAGTGTGTGGGGAAGGTGATTCAGTGTGTGGGGAAGGGGATTCTCTGTGTGGGGAATGGGTTTCAGTGTGTGGGGAAGGAGTTTCAGTGTGTTGGGAAGGGGTTTCTGTGTGTGGGGAATGGTTTCAGTGTATGGGGAAGGGGTTTCAGTGTGTGGGGAAGGGGCTTCAGTGTGTGTGGAAGGGGTTTCAGTGTGTGGGGAATGGTTTCAGTGTGTGGGGACGGGGTTTCAGTGTGTGTGGAAGGGGATTCAGTGTGTGGGGAATGTTTTTCTGTGTGTGGGGAAGGGGTTTCAGTGTTTGGGGAATGGTTTCAGTGTGTGGGGAAGGGGTTTCACTGTGTGGGGAAGGGGTTTCTGTGTGTGGGGAATGGTTTCAGTGTGTGGGGAAGGGGTTTCAGTGTGTGGGGAAGGGTTTCCGTTTGTGGGGAAGGGGTTTCAGTGCGTGGGGACGGGGTTTCAGTGTGTGGGGAAGTGGATACAGTGTGTGGGAAATGGTTTCAGTGTGTGGGGACGGGTTTCAGTGTGTGGGGAAGGGTTTCAGTGTGTGGGGAAGGGGTTTCACTGTGTGGGGAAGGGGTATCAGTGTGTGGGGAATGGTTTCAATGTGTGGGGAAGGTATTCAGTGTGTGGGGAAGGGGTTTCAGTTTGTGGGAAGGTGTTTCAGTGTGTGGGGACGGGGTTTCAGTGTGTGGGGTAGGAGTTTCAGTGTGTAGGGTAGGGGTTTCAGTGTGTGGGGAAGGGTTTCAGTGTGTGGGGAAAGGGTTTCAGTGTGTGGGGACGGGGTTGCAGTGTGTGGGGAAGGGGTTTCCGTGTGTGGGGAAGGGGTTTCCGTGTGTGGGGAATTGATTCAGTGTGTGGGGAAATAATTTCAGTGTGTGGGGAAGGTGATTCAGTGTTTGGGGAAGGGGATTCTCTGTGTGGGGAAGGGGTTTAAGTGTGTGGGGAAGGGATTTCAGTGTGTGGGGAAGGGGTTTCTGTGTGTGGGGAATGGTTTCAGTGTGTGCGGAAGGGGTTTCAGTGTGTGGGGAAGGGGTTTCAGTGTGTGTGGAAGGGGTTTCAGTGTGTGGGGAATGGTTTCAGTGTGTGGGGAAGGGGTTTCAGTGTGTGTGGAAGGGGATTCAGTGTGTGGGGAATGTGGTTCAGTGTGTGGGGAAGGGGTTTCAGTGTGTGGGGAATGGTTTCAGTGTGTGGGGAATGGTTTCAGTGTGTGGGGAAGGGGTATCAGTGTGTGGGGAAGGGTTTCAGTGTGTGGGGAAGGGATTTCAGTGTGTGGGGACGGGGTTTCAGTGTGTGGGGAAGGTGATTCAGTGTGAGGGAAATTGTTTCAGTGTGTGGGGACGGGTTTCAGTGTGTGGGGAAGGGTTTCAGTGTGTGGGGAAGGGGTTTCACTGTGTGGGGAAGGGGTATCAGTGTGTGGGGAATGGTTTCAGTGTGTGGGGAAGGTATTCAGTGTGTGGGGAAGGGGTTTCACTGTGAGGGGACGGGCTTTCAGTGTGTGGGGAAGGGTTTCAGTGTGTAGGGTAGGGGTTTCAGTGTGTGGGGAAGGGTTTCAGTGTGTGGGGAAGGGGTTTCAGTGTGTGGGGAAGAGGTTTCACTGTTTGGGGATGGGTTTTCAGTGTGTGGGGAAGATGTTTCAGTGTGTGGGGACGGGGCTTCAGTGTGTGGGGAAGGGGTTTCCGTGTGTGGGGAAGGGGTTTCAGTGTGTGGGGAATTGTTTCAGTGTGTGGGGAAAGGATTTCAGTGTGTGGGGAAGGGGTTTCCGTGTGTGGGGAAGGGGATTCTCTGTGTGGGGAAGTGGTTTCAGTGTGTTGGAAATGGTTTCAGTGTGTGGGGACGGGTTTCAGTGAGTGGGGAAGCGTTTCAGTGTGTGGGGAAGGGGTTTCACTGTGTGGGGGATTGGTATCAGTGTGTGTGGAAGGTATTCAGTGTGTGTTGATGGGGTTTCAGTGTGTAGGGTAGGGGTTTCAGTGTGTGGGGAAGGGTTTCAGTGTGTGGGGAAGGGGTTTCAGTGCCTGGGGACGGGGTTTCAGTGTGTGGGGAAGGGGTTTCCGTGTGTGGGGAAGGGGTTTCCGTGTGTGGGGAATTGATTCAGTGTGTGGGGAAAGAATTTCAGTGTGTGGGGAAGGTGATTCAGTGTGTGGGGAAGGGGATTCTCTGTGTGGCGAAGGGGTTTCAGTGTGTGGGGAATGGGTTTCAGTGTGTGGGGAAGGGGTTTCTGTGTGTGGGGATTGTTTTCAGTGTGTGGGGAAGCCGTTTCAGTGTGTGGGGAAGGGGCTTCAGTTTGTGTGGAAGGGGTTTCAGTGTGTGGGAAATGGTTTCAGTGTGTGGGGACGGGGTTTCAGTGTGTGTGGAAGGGGATTCTGTGTTTGGGGAATGTTTTTCTGTGTGAGGGGAAGGGGTTTCAGTGTGTGGCGAATGGTTTCACTGTGTGGGGAAGGGGTTTCACTGTGTGGGGAAGGGGTTTCTGTGTGTGGGGAATGGTATCACTGTGTGGGGAAGGGGTTTCAGTGTGTGGGGAAGGGTTTCAGTGTGTGGGGAAGGGGTTTCAGTGTGTGGGGACGGGGTTTCAGTGTGTGGGGAAGGGGATTCAGTGTGTGGGAAATGGTTTCAGTGTGTGGGGACGGGTTTTCACTGTGTGTGGAAGGTGTTTCAGTGTGGGGTGAAGGTGTTTCAGTGTGTAGGGAAGTGTTTCAGTGTGTGGGGAGGGTTTTCACTGTGTGTGGAATGTGTTTCAGTGTGTGGGGAAGGGGTTTCAGTGTGTGGGGAAGGGTTTCAGTGGGTGGGGAAGGGGTTTCAGTGTGTGGGGAAGGGTATCAGTGTGTGGGGAAGGGTTTCACTTTGCGGGGAAGGTGTTTCAGTGTGTTGGGGAGGGGATTCAGTGTGTGGGGAAGGGTTTCAGTGTGTGGGGAAGGGGTTTCAGTATGTGGGGAAGGGTCTCAGTGTGTGGGGAATGGTTTCAGTTTGTGGGGAATGGTTTCAGCGTGTGGACAAGGGCTATCTGTGTGTGGGGAATTATTTCAGTGTGTGGGGAGGGGTTTCAGTGTGTGGGGAAGGGTTTCAGTGTGTGGGGAAGGTGTTTCAGTGTGTGGGGAAGGGTTTCAGTGCGTGGGTATGGGTTTCAGTGTGTGGGGAAGGGTTTCAGTTTGTGAGGAAGGAGATTCAGTGTGTGGGGAAGGTGTTTCACTGGGTGGGGAAGGGGTTTCAGTGTGTGGGGACGGGGTTTCAGTGTGTAGGGTAGGGGTTTCAGCGTGTGGGGAAGGGTTTCAGTGTGTGGGGAAGGGGTTTCAGTGTGTGGGGAAGGGGTTTCACTGTGTGGGGATGGGTTTTCAGTGTGTGGGGAAGATGTTTCAGTGTGTGGGGACGGGGTTTCTGTTTGTGAGGAAGGGGTTTCCGTGTGTGGGGAAAGGGTTTCAGTGTGTGGGGAATGGTTTTCACTGTTTGGGGAAGGGGTTTCAGTGTGTGGAGAAGGGGTTTCAGTGTGTGGGGAATGGTTTCAGTGTGTAGGGCAAGGGTTTCAGTGTGTGGGGAAGGGGTTTCACTGTGTGGGGAATTGGTATCAGTGTGTGGGGAATGGTTTCAGTGTGTTGGGAAGGTATTCAGTATGTGGGGAAGGTGTTTCACTGTGAGGGGAAGTGTTTTCAGTGTGTGGGGAATGGTTTCACTGTATGGGGAATGGTTTCAGTGTGTGGGGAAGGGTTTTCACTGTGTGTGGAAGTTGTTTCAGTGTGGGGTGAAGGGGTTTCAGTGTGTAGGGAAGTGTTTCAGTGTGTGGGGAGGGTTTTCACTGTGTGTGGAATGTGTTTCAGTGTGTGGGGAAGGGGTTTCAGTGTGTGGGGAATGGTTTCAGTGGGTGGGGAAGGGGTTTCAGTGTGTGGGGAAGGGTATCAGAGTGTGGGGAAGGGTTGCACTGTGCGGGGAAGGTGTTTCAGTGTGTGGGGGAGGGGATTCTGTGTGTGGGGAAGGGTTTCAGTGTGTGGGGAAGGGGTTTCAGTATGTGGGGAAGGGTTTCAGTGTGTGGGGAATGGTTTCAGTGTGTGGGGAATGGTTTCAGCGTGTAGACAAGGGGTTTCTGTGTGTGGGGAAAGATTTCAGTGTGTGGGGAGGGGTTTCAGTGTGTGGGGAATGGTTTCAGTGTGTGGGGAAGGTGTTTCAGTGTGTGGGGAAGGGTTTCAGTGTGTGGGTATGGGTTTCAGTGTGTGGGGAAGGGTTTCAGTGTGTGGGGAAGGAGATTCAGTGTGTGGGGAAGGTGTTTCACTGGGTCGGGAAGGGGTTTCAGTGTGTGGGGAAGGGGTTTCACTGTGTGGGGAAGGGGTTTCACTGTGTGGGGATGGGTTTTCAGTGTGTGGGGAAGATGTTTCAGTGTGTGGGGACGGGGTTTCTGTGTGTGAGGAAGGGGTTTCCGTGTGTGGGGAAAGGGTTTCAGTGTGTGGGGAAGGGTTTTCACTGTGTGGGGAAGGGGTTTCAGTGTGTGGGGAAGGGGTTTCAGTGTGTGGGGAATGGTTTCAGTGTGTGGGGCAAGGGTTTCACTGTGCGGGGAAGGTGTTTCAGTGTGTGGGGAAGGGGATTCAGTGTGTGGGGAAGGGTTTAAGTGTGTGGGGAATGGTTTCAGCGTGTGGACAAGGGGTTTCTGTGTGTGGGGAAGGATTTCAGTGTGTGGGGAGGGGTTTCAGTGTGTGGGGAAGGGTTTCAGTGTGTGGGGAAGGGGTTTCAGTGTGTGGGGAAGGGTTTCACTGTGTGGGTATGGGTTTCAGTGTGTGGGGAAGGGTTTCAGTGTGTGGGGAAGGAGTTTCAGTCTGTGGGGAAAGTGTTTCACTGGGTGGGGACGGGGTTTCAGTGTGTGGGGACGGGGTTTCAGTGTGTAGGGTAGGGGTTTCAGCGTGTGGGGAAGGTTTTCAGTGTGTGGGGAAGGGGTTTCAGTGTGTGGGGAAGGGGTTTCACTGTGTGGGGATGGGTTTTCAGTGTGTGGGGAAGATGTTTCAGTGTGTGGGGACGGGGTTCCTGTGTGTGAGGAAGGGGTTTCCGTGTGTGGGGAAAGGGTTTCAGTGTGTGGGGATGGGGTTTCACTGTGTGGGGAAGGGGTTTCAGTGTGTGGGGAAGGGGTTTCAGTGTGTGGTGAATGGTTTCAGTGTGTGGGGCAAGGGTTTCAGTGTGTGGGGAAGGTGTTTCAGTGTGTGGGTAAGGGGATTCACTGAGTGGGGAAGGGGTTTCAGTGTTTGGGGAAGGGGTTTCGGTGTGTGGGGACGTTGATTCAGTGTGTGGGCAAGGGGTTTCAGAGAGTGGGGAAGGGGTTTCAGTGTGTGGGGAAGGGGTTTCAGTGTGTGGGGAATGGTTTCAGTGTGTGGGAACGGGTTTCAGTGTGTGGGGAAGGGGTTTCACTGTGTGGGGAAAGGGTTTCAGTGTGTGGGGAAGGGGTTTCACTGTGTGGGGAAGGGGTTTCACTGTGTGGGGATGGGTTTTCAGTGTGTGGGGAAGATGTTTCAGTGTGTGGGGACGGGGTTTCTGTGTGTGAGGAAGGGGTTTCCGTGTGTGGGGAAAGGGTTTCAGTGTGTGGGGAAGGGTTTTCACTGTGTGGGGAAGGGGTTTCAGTGTGTGGGGAAGGGGTTTCAGTGTGTGGGGAATGGTTTCAGTGTGTGGGGCAAGGGTTTCACTGTGCGGGGAAGGTGTTTCAGTGTGTGGGGAAGGGGATTCAGTGTGTGGGGAAGGGTTTAAGTGTGTGGGGAATGGTTTCAGCGTGTGGACAAGGGGTTTCTGTGTGTGGGGAAGGATTTCAGTGTGTGGGGAGGGGTTTCAGTGTGTGGGGAAGGGTTTCAGTGTGTGGGGAAGGGGTTTCAGTGTGTGGGGAAGGGTTTCACTGTGTGGGTATGGGTTTCAGTGTGTGGGGAAGGGTTTCAGTGTGTGGGGAAGGCGTTTCAGTCTGTGGGGAAAGTGTTTCACTGGGTGGGGACGGGGTTTCAGTGTGTGGGGACGTGGTTTCAGTGTGTAGGGTAGGGGTTTCAGCGTGTGGGGAAGGTTTTCAGTGTGTGGGGAAGGGGTTTCAGTGTGTGGGGAAGGGGTTTCACTGTGTGGGGATGGGTTTTCAGTGTGTGGGGAAGATGTTTCAGTGTGTGGGGACGGGGTTCCTGTGTGTGAGGAAGGGGTTTCCGTGTGTGGGGAAAGGGTTTCAGTGTGTGGGGATGGGGTTTCACTGTGTGGGGAAGGGGTTTCAGTGTGTGGGGAAGGGGTTTCAGTGTGTGGTGAATGGTTTCAGTGTGTGGGGCAAGGGTTTCAGTGTGTGGGGAAGGTGTTTCAGTGTGTGGGGAAGGGGATTCACTGAGTGGGGAAGGGGTTTCAGTGTTTGGGGAAGGGGTTTCGGTGTGTGGGGACGTTGATTCAGTGTGTGGGCAAGGGGTTTCAGAGAGTGGGGAAGGGGTTTCAGTGTGTGGGGAAGGGGTTTCAGTGTGTGGGGAATGGTTTCAGTGTGTGGGAACGGGTTTCAGTGTGTGGGGAAGGGGTTTCACTGTGTGGGGAAAGGGTTTCACTGTGTGGGGAAGTGGTTTCAGTGTGAGGGGAATGGTTTCAGTGTGTGGGGAACGGATTGCAGTGTGTGGGGAAGGTGATTCAGTGTGTGGAGAAGGGGATTCTCTGTGTGGGGAAGGGATTTCAGTGTGTGGGAAAGGGGTTTCAGTGTGTGGGGAAGGGGTTTCAGTGTGTGGGGAAGGGTTTCAGTGTGTGGGGAATGGTTTCAGTGTGTGGGGAATGGTTTCAGCGTGTGAGGAAGGGGTGTCAGTGTGTGCGGAAGGATTTCAGAGTGTGGAAAGGGGTTTCACTATGTGTGGAATGTGTTTCAGTGTGTGGGGAAGGGGTTTCAGTGTGTGGGGAAAGGTTTCAGTGTCTGGGGAAGGTTTTCAGTGAGTGGGGAAGGGGTTGCAGTGTGTGGGGAAGGGTTTCAGTGTGTGGGGAAGGTGTTCCAGTGTGTGGGGAAGGGGATTCAGTGTGTGTGAAGGGTTTCAGTGTGTGGGGAAGTGTTTCAGAGTGTGGGGAAGGGGTTTCAGTGTGTGGGGAAGGGTTTCAGTGTGTGGGGAATGGTTTCAGTGTGTGGGGAATGGTTTCAGCGTGTGGGGAAGGGGTTTCAGTGTGTGGGGAAGGATTTCAGAGTGTGGGGAAGGTTTTCAGTGTGTGGGGAAGGGTTTCAGTGTGTGTGGAAGGGGCTTCAGTGTGTGGGGAAGGGTTTCAGTGTGTGGGTATGGGTTTCAGTGTGTGGGGAAGGGTTTCAGTGTGTGGGGAATCAATTTCAGTGTGTGGGAAGGTGTTTCATTGTGTGGGGACGGTGTTTCAGTGTGTGGGGAAGGGGTTTCAGTGTGTAGGGTAGGGGTTTCAGTGTGTGGGGAAGGGTTTCAATGTGTGGGGAAGGGGTTTCACTGTGTGGGGACGGGGTTTCAGTGTGTGGGGAAGGGGTTTCCGTGTGTGGGGAAGGGGTTTCCGTGTGTGGGGAATTGATTCAGTGTGAGGGGAAAGAATTTCAGTGTGTGGGGAAGGTGATTCAGTGTGTGGGGAAGGGGATTCTCTGTGTGGGGAATGGGTTTCAGTGTGTGGGGAAGGAGTTTCAGTGTGTGGGGAAGGGGTTTCTGTGTGTGGGGAATGGTTTCAGTGTGTGGGGAAGGGGTTTCAGTGTGTGGGGAAGGGGCTTCAGTGTGTGTGGAAGGGGTTTCAGTGTGTGGGGAATGGTTTCAGTGTGTGGGGACGGGGTTTCAGTGTGTGCGGAAGGGGATTCAGTGTGTGGGGAATGTTTTTCTGTGTGTGGGGAAGGGGTTTCAGTGTTTGGGGAATGGTTTCAGTGTGTGGGGAAGGGGTTTCACTGTGTGGGGAAGGGGTTTCTGTGTGTGGGGAATGGTTTCAGTGTGTGGGGAAGGGGTTTCAGTGTGTGGGGAAGGGTTTCAGTTTGTGGGGAAGGGGTTTCAGTGCGTGGGGACGGGGTTTCAGTGTGTGGGGAAGGGGATACAGTGTGTGGGAAATGGTTTCAGTGTGTGGGGACGGGTTTCAGTTTGTGGGAAGGTGTTTCAGTGTGTGGGGACCGGGTTTCAGTGTGTGGGGTAGGAGTTTCAGTGTGTAGGGTAGGGGTTTTAGTGTGTGGGGAAGGGTTTCAGTGCGTGGGGAAGGGGTTTCAGTGTGTGGGGAAGGGGCTTCAGTGTGTGTGGAAGGGGTTTCAGTGTGTGGGGAATGGTTTCAGTGTGTGGGGACGGGGTTTCAGTGTGTGCGGAAGGGGATTCAGTGTGTGGGGAATGTTTTTCTGTGTGTGGGGAAGGGGTTTCAGTGTTTGGGGAATGGTTTCAGTGTGTGGGGAAGGGGTTTCACTGTGTGGGGAAGGGGTTTCTGTGTGTGGGGAATGGTTTCAGTGTGTGGGGAAGGGGTTTCAGTGTGTGGGGAAGGGTTTCAGTTTGTGGGGAAGGGGTTTCAGTGCGTGGGGACGGGGTTTCAGTGTGTGGGGAAGGGGATACAGTGTGTGGGAAATGGTTTCAGTGTGTGGGGACGGGTTTCAGTTTGTGGGAAGGTGTTTCAGTGTGTGGAGACCGGGTTTCAGTGTGTGGGGTAGGAGTTTCAGTGTGTAGGGTAGGGGTTTTAGTGTGTGGG
Source organism: Heterodontus francisci (assembly GCF_036365525.1). Lineage (NCBI taxonomy): Eukaryota > Metazoa > Chordata > Chondrichthyes > Heterodontiformes > Heterodontidae > Heterodontus > Heterodontus francisci. The sequence continues at coordinate 717,944 of NW_027141733.1, forward strand.
GAAGGGTTTCAGTGCGTGGGGAAGGGGTTTCAGTGTGTGGGGAAGGTGATTCAGTGTTTGGGGAAGGGGATTCTCTGTGTGGGGAAGGGGTTTAAGTGTGTGGGGAAGGGATTTCAGTGTGTGGGGAAGGGGTTTCTGTGTGTGGGGAATGGTTTCAGTGTGTGCGGAAGGGGTTTCAGTGTGTGGAGAAGGGGTTTCAGTGTGTGTGGAAGGGGTTTCAGTGTGTGGGGAATGGTTTCAGTGTGTGGGGAACGGGTTTCAGTGTGTGTGGAAGGGGATTCAGTGTGTGGGGAATATGGTTCAGTGTGTGGGGAAGGGGTTTCAGTGTGTGGGGAATGGTTTCAGTGAGTGGGGAATGGTTTCAGTGTGTGGGGAAGGGGTATCAGTGTGTGGGGAAGGGTTTCAGTGTGTGGGGAAGGGGTTTCAGTGTGTGGGGACGGGGTTTCAGTGTGTGGGGAAGGGTTTCAGTGTGTGGGGAATGGTTTCAGTGTGTGGGGAATGGTTTCAGCGTGTGGGGAAGGGGTTTCAGTGTGTGGGGAAGGATTTCAGTGTGTGGGGAAGGTTTTCAGTGTGTGGGGAAGGGTTTCAGTGTGTGGGGAAGGGGCTTCAGTGTGTGGGGAAGGGTTTCAGTGTGTGGGTATGGGTTTCAGTGTGTGGGGAAGGGTTTCAGTGTGTGGGGAATCAATTTCAGTGTGTGGGAAGGTGTTTCATTGTGTGGGGACGGTGTTTCAGTGTGTGGGGAAGGGGTTTCAGTGTGTAGGGTAGGGGTTTCAGTGTGTGGGGAAGGGTTTCAATGTGTGGGGAAGGGGTTTCACTGTGTGGGGACGGGGTTTCAGTGTGTGGGGAAGGGGTTTCCGTGTGTGGGGAAAGGGTTTCCGTGTGTGGGGAATTGATTCAGTGTGAGGGGGAAGAATTTCAGTGTGTGGGGAAGGTGATTCAGTGTGTGGGGAAGGGGATTCTCTGTGTGGGGAATGGGTTTCAGTGTGTGGGGAAGGAGTTTCAGTGTGTGGGGAAGGGGTTTCTGTGTGTGGGGAATGGTTTCAGTGTGTGGGGAAGGGGTTTCAGTGTGTGGGGAAGGGGCTTCAGTGTGTGTGGAAGGGGTTTCAGTGTGTGGGGAATGGTTTCAGTGTGTGGGGACGGGGTTTCAGTGTGTGTGGAAGGGGATTCAGTGTGTGGGGAATGTTTTTCTGTGTGTGGGGAAGGGGTTTCAGTGTTTGGGGAATGGTTTCAGTGTGTGGGGAAGGGGTTTCACTGTGTGGGGAAGGGGTTTCTGTGTGTGGGGAATGGTTTCAGTGTGTGGGGAAGGGGTTTCAGTGTGTGGGGAAGGGTTTCAGTTTGTGGGGAAGGGGTTTCAGTGCGTGGGGACGGGGTTTCAGTGTGTGGGGAAGGGGATACAGTGTGTGGGAAATGGTTTCAGTGTGTGGGGACGGGTTTCAGTTTGTGGGAAGGTGTTTCAGTGTGTGGGGACCGGGTTTCAGTGTGTGGGGTAGGAGTTTCAGTGTGTAGGGTAGGGGTTTCAGTGTGTGGGGAAGGGTTTCAGTGCGTGGGGAAGGGGTTTCAGTGTGTGGGGACGGGGTTGCAGTGTGTGGGGAAGGGGTTTCCTTGTGTGGGGAAGGGGTTTCCGTGTGTGGGGAATTGATTCAGTGTGTGGGGAATGAATTTCAGTGTGTGGGGAAGGTGATTCAGTGTTTGGGGAAGGGGATTCTCTGTGTGGGGAAGGGGTTTAAGTGTGTGGGGAAGGGATTTCAGTGTGTGGGGAAGGGGTTTCTGTGTGTGGGGAATGGTTTCAGTGTGTGTGGAAGGGGTTTCAGTGTGTGGGGAATGGTTTCAGTGTGTGGGGAACGGGTTTCAGTGTGTGTGGAAGGGGATTCAGTGTGTGGGGAATGTGGTTCAGTGTGTGGGGAAGGGGTTTCAGTGTGTGGGGAATGGTTTCAGTGAGTGGGGAATGGTTTCTGTGTGTGGGGAAGGGGTATCAGTGTGTGGGGAAGGGTTTCAGTGTGTGGGGAAGGGGTTTCAGTGTGTGGGGACGGGGTTTCAGTGTGTGGGGAAGGTGATTCAGTGTGAGGGAAATGGTTTCACTGTGTGGGGACTGGTTTCAGTGTGTGGGGAAGGGTTTCAGTGTGTGGGGAAGGGGTTTCACTGTGTGGGGAAGGGGTATCAGTGTGTGGGGAATGGTTTCAGTGTGTGGGGAAGGTATTCAGTGTGTGGGGAAGGGGTTTCACTGTGAGGGGACGGGGTTTCAGTGTGTGGGGAAGGGTTTCAGTGTGTAGGGTAGGGGTTTCAGTGTGTGGGGAAGGGTTTCAGTGTGTGGGGAAGGGGTTTCAGTGTGTGGGGAAGGGGTTTCACTGTGTGGGGATGGGTTTTCAGTGTGTGGGGAAGATGTTTCAGTGTGTGGGGACGGGGCTTCAGTGTTTGGGGAAGGGGTTTCCGTGTGTGGGGAAGGGGTTTCAGTGTGTGGGGAATTGTTTCAGTGTGTGTGGAAAGGATTTCAGTGTGTGGGGAAGGGGTTTCCGTGTGTGGGGAAGGTGATTCTCTGTGTGGGGAAGTGGTTTCAGTGTGTGGGAAATGGTTTCAGTGTGTGGGGACGGGTTTCAGTGAGTGGGGAAGCGTTTCAGTGTGTGGGGAAGGGGTTTCACTGTGTGGGGGATTGGTATCAGTGTGTGTGGAAGGGTTTCAGTGTGTTGGGAAGGTGTTCAGTGTGTGGGGAAGGGGTTTCAGTGTGTAGGGTAGTGGTTTCAGTGTGTGGGGAAGGGTTTCAGTGTGTGGGGAAGGGGTTTCTGTGCCTGGGGACCGGGTTTCAGTGTGTGGGGAAGGGGTTTCCGTGTGTGGGGAAGGGGTTTCCGTGTGTGGGGAATTGATTCAGTGTGTGGGGAAAGAATTTCAGTGTGTGGGGAAGGTGATTCAGTGTGTGGGGAAGGGGATTCTCTGTGTGGCGAAGGGGTTTCAGTGTGTGGGGAATGGGTTTCAGTGTGTGGGGAAGGGGTTTCTGTGTGTGGGGAATGGTTTCAGTGTGTGGGGAAGCCGTTTCAGTGTGTGGGGAAGGGGCTTCAGTTTGTGTGGAAGGGGTTTCAGTGTGTGGGAAATGGTTTCAGTGTGTGGGGACGGGGTTTCAGTGTGTGTGGAAGGGGATTCAGTGTTTGGGGAATGTTTTTCTGTGTGAGGGGAAGGGGTTTCAGTGTGTGGCGAATGGTTTCACTGTGTGGGGAAGGGGTTTCACCTAGTGGGGAAGGGGTTTCTGTGTGTGGGCAATGGTTTCACTGTGTGGGGAAGGGGTTTCAGTGTGTGGGGAAGGGTTTCAGTGTGTGGGGAAGGGGTTTCAGTGTGTGGGGACGGGGTTTCAGTGTGTGGGGAAGGGGATTCAGTGTGTGGGAAATGGTTTCAGTGTGTGGGGACGGGTTTCAGTGTGTGGGGAAGGGTTTCAGTGTGTGGGGAAGGGGTTTCACTGTGTGGGGAAGGGGTATCAGTGTGTGGGGAATGGTTTCAATGTGTGGGGAAGGTATTCAGTGTGTGGGGAAGGGGTTTCAGTCTGTGGGAAGGTGTTTCAGTGTTTGGGGACGGGGTTTCAGTGTGTGGGGAAGGGGTTTCAGTGTGTAGGGTAGGGGTTTCAGTGTGTGGGGAAGGGTTTCAGTGTGTGGTGAAGGGGTTTCAGTGTGTGGGGAAGGGGTTTCAGTGTGTGGGAAGGTGTTTCAGTGTGTGGGGACGGTGTTTCAGTGTGTGGGGTAGGAGTTTCAGTGTGTAGGGTAGGGATTTCAGTGTGTGGGGAAGGGTTTCAGTGTGTGGGGAAGGGGTTTCAGTGTGTGGGGAAGGGGTTGCAGTGTGTGCGGAAGGTGTTTCCGTGTGTGGGGAAGGGGTTTCCCTGTGTGGGGAATTGATTCAGTGTGTGGGGAAAGAATTTCAGTGTGTGGGGAAGGTGATTCAGTGTGTGGGGAAGGGGTTTCTGTGTGTGGGGAATGGTTTCAGTGTGTGCGGAAGGGGTTTCACTGTGTGGGGAAGGGGTTTCAGTGTGTGGGGAAGGGGTTTCAGTGTGTGGGGAATGGTTTCAGTGTGTGGGGAAGGGGTTTCAGTGTGTGTGGAAGGGGATTCAGTGTGTGGGGAATGTGGTTCAGTGTGTGGGGAAGGGGTTTCAGTGTGTGGGGAATGGTTTCAGTGTATGGGGAATGGTTTCAGTGTGTGGGGAAGGGGTTTCAGTGTGTGGGGAAGGGTTTCAGTGTGTGGGGAAGGGGTTTCAGTGTGTGGGGACGGGGTTTCAGTGTGTGGGGAAGGTGATTCAGTGTGTGGGGAAGGGTTTCAGTGTGTGGGGAAGGGGTTTCACTGTGTGGGGAAGGGGTATCAGTGTGTGGGGAATGGTTTCAGTGTGTGGGGAAGGTATTCAGTGAGTGGGGAAGGGGTTTCACTGTGAGGGGACGGGGTTTCAGTGTGTGGGAAAGGGTTTCAGTGTGTAGGGTAGGGGTTTCAGTGTGTGGGGAAGGGTTTCAGTGTGTGGGGAAAGGGTTTCAGTGTGTGGGGAAGGGGTTTTCACTGTGTGGGGATGGGTTTTCAGTGTGTGGGGAAGATGTTTCAGTGTGTGGGGACGGGGCTTCAGTGTGTGGGGAAGGGGTTTCCGTGTGTGGGGAAGGGTTTTCAGTGTGTGGGGAAGATGTTTCAGTGTGTGGGGGAGTGTTTCAGAGTGTGGGGAAGGGGTTTCAGTGTGTGGGGAAGGGTTTCAGTGTGTGGGGAATGGTTTCAGTTTGTGGGGAATGGTTTCAGCGTGTGGGGAAGGGGTTTCAGTGTGTGGGGAAGATTTCAGTGTGTGGGGAAGGTTTTCAGTGGTGTGGGAAGGGTTTCAGTGTGTGGGGAAGGGGCTTCAGTGTGTGGGGAAGGGTTTCAGTGTGTGGGTATGGGTTTCAGTGTGTGGGGAAGGGTTTCAGTGTGTGGGGAATCAATTTCAGTGTGTGGGAAGGTGTTTCATTGTGTGGGGACGGGGTTTCAGTGTGTGGGGAAGGGTTTCAATGTGTGGGGAAGGGGTTTCACTGTGTGGGGACGGGGTTTCAGTGTGTGGGGAAGGGGTTTCCGTGTGTGGGGAAGGGGTTTCCGTGTGTGGGGAATTGATTCAGTGTGAGGGGGAAGAATTTCAGTGTGTGGGGAAGGTGATTCAGTGTATGGGGAAGGGGATTCTCTGTGTGGGGAATGGGTTTCAGTGTGTGGGGAAGGAGTTTCAGTGTGTGGGGAAGGGGTTTCTGTGTGTGGGAATGGTTTCAGTGTGTGGGGAAGGGGTTTCAGTGTGTGGGGAAGGGGCTTCAGTGTGTGTGGAAGGGGTTTCAGTGTGTGGGGAATGGTTTCAGTGTGTGAGGACGGGGTTTCAGTGTGTGTGGAAGGGGATTCAGTGTGTGGGGAATGTTTTTCTGTGTGTGGGGAAGGGGTTTCAGTGTTTGGGGAATGGTTTCAGTGTGTGGGGAAGGGGTTTCACTGTGTGGGAAGGGGTTTCTGTGTGTGGGGAATGGTTTCAGTGTGTGGGGAAGGGGTTTCAGTGTGTGGGGAAGGGTTTCAGTTTGTGGGGAAGGGGTTTCAGTGCGTGGGGACGGGGTTTTCAGTGTGTGGGGAAGGGATACAGTGTGTGGGAAATGGTTTCAGTGTGTGGGGACGGGTTTCAGTTTGTGCGAAGGTGTTTCAGTGTGTGGGGACGGGGTTTCAGTGTGTGGGGTAGGAGTTTCAGTGTGTAGGGTAGGGGTTTCAGTGTGTGGGGAAGGGTTTCAGTGCGTGGGGAAGGGGTTTCAGTGTGTGGGGGACGGGTTGCAGTGTGTGGGGAAGGGGTTTCCGTGTGTGGGGAAGGGGTTTCCGTGTGTGGGGGAATTGATTCAGTGTGTGGGGAAAGAATTTCAGTGTGTGGGGAAGGTGATTCAGTGTTTGGGGAAGGGGATTCTCTGTGTGGGGAAGGGGTTTAAGTGTGTGGGGAAGGGGTTCAGTGTGTGGGGAAGGGGTTTCTGTGTGTGGGGAATGGTTTCAGTGTGTGCGGAAGGGGTTTCAGTGTGTGGAGAAGGGGTTTCAGTGTGTGTGGAAGGGGTTTCAGTGTGTGGGGAATGGTTTCAGTGTGTGGGGAAGGGGTTTCAGTGTGTGTGGAAGGGGATTCAGTGTGTGGGGAATGTGGTTCAGTGTGTGGGGAAGGGGTTTCAGTGTGTGGGGAATGGTTTTCAGTGTGTGGGGATGGTTTCAGTGGTGTGGGGAAGGGGTATCAGTGTGTGGGAAGGGTTTCAGTGTGTGAGGAAGGGGTTTCAGTGTGTGGGGACGGGGTTTCAGTGTGTGGGGAAGGTGATTCAGTGTGAGGGAAATGGTTTCAGTGTGTGGGGACGGGTTTCAGTGTGTGGGGAAGGGTTTCAGTGTGTGGGGAAGGGGTTTCACTGTGTGGGGAAGGGGTATCAGTGTGTGGGGAATGGTTTCAGTGTGTGGGGAAGGTATTCAGTGTGTGGGGAAGGGGTTTCACTGTGAGGGGACGGGGTTTCAGTGTGTGGGGAAGGGTTTCAGTGTGTAGGGTAGGGGTTTCAGTGTGTGGGGAAGGGTTTCAGTGTGTGGGGAAGGGGTTTCAGTGTGTGGGGAAGGGGTTTCACTGTGTGGGGATGGGTTTTCAGTGTTTGGGGAAGATGTTTCAGTGTGTGGGGACGGGGCTTCAGTGTGTGGGGAAGGGGTTTCCGTGTGTGGGGAAGGGGTTTCAGTGTGTGGGGAATTGTTTCAGTGTGTGGGGAAAGGATTTCAGTGTGTGGGGAAGGGGTTTCCGTGTGTGGGGAAGGGGATTCTCTGTGTGGGGCAGTGGTTTCAGTGTGTGGGAAATGGTTTCAGTGTGTGGGGACGGGTCTCAGTGAGTGGGGAAGCGTTTCAGTGTGTGGGGAAGGGGTTTCACTGTGTGGGGGATTGGTATCAGTGTGTGTGGAAGGGTTTCAGTGTGTTGGGAAGGTATTCAGTGTGTGGGGAAGGGGTTTCAGTGTGTAGGGTAGGGGTTTCAGTGTGTGGGGAAGGGTTTCAGTGTGTGGGGAAGGGGTTTCAGTGCCTGGGGACGGGGTTTCAGTGTGTGGGGAAGGGGTTTCCGTGTGTGGGGAAGGGGTTTCCGTGTGTGGGGAATTGATTCAGTGTGTGGGGAAAGAATTTCAGTGTGTGGGGAAGGTGATTCAGTGTGTGGGGAAGGGGATTCTCTGTGTGGCGAAGGGGTTTCAGTGTGTGTGGAATGGGTTTCAGTGTGTGGGGAAGGGGTTTCTGTGTGTGGGGAATGGTTTCAGTGTGTGGGGAAGCCGTTTCAGTGTGTGGGGAAGGGGCTTCAGTTTGTGTGGAAGGGGTTTCAGTGTGTGGGAAATGGTTTCAGTGTGTGGGGACGGGGTTTCAGTGTGTGTGGAAGGGGATTCAGTGTTTGGGGAATGTTTTTCTGTGTGAGGGGAAGGGGTTTCAGTGTGTGGCGAATGGTTTCACTGTGTGGGGAAGGGGTTTCACTGTGTGGGGAAGGGGTTTCTGTGTGTGGGGAATGGTTTCACTGTGTGGGGAAGGGGTTTCAGTGTGTGGGGAAGGGTTTCAGTGGGTGGGGAAGGGGTTTCAGTGTGTGGGGACGGGGTTTCAGTGTGTGGGGAAGGGGATTCAGTGTGTGGGAAATGGTTTCAGTGTGTGGGGACTGGTTTCAGTGTGTGGGGAAGGGTTTCAGTGTGTGGGGAAGGGGTTTCACTGTGTGGGGAAGGGGTATCAGTGTGTGGGGAATGGTTTCAATGTGTGGGGAAGGTATTCAGTGTGTGGGGAAGGGGTTTCAGTGTGTGGGAATGTGTTTCAGTGTGTGGGGACGGGGTTTCAGTGTGTGGGGAAGGGGTTTCAGTGTGTAGGGTAGGGGTTTCAGTGTGTGGGGAAGGGTTTCAGTGTGTGGTGAAGGGGTTTCAGTGTGTGGGGAAGGTATTCCGTGTGTGGGGAAGGGGTTTCAGTGTGTGGGAAGGTGTTTCAGTGTGTGGGGACGGTGTTTCAGTGTGTGGGGTAGGAGTTTCAGTGTGTAGGGTAGGGATTTCAGTGTGTGGGGAAGGGTTTCAGCGTGTGGGGAAGGGGTTTCAGTGTGTGGGGACGGGGTTGCAGTGTGTGGGGAAGGTGTTTCCGTGTGTGGGGAAGGGGTTTCCCTGTGTGGGGAATTGATTCAGTGTGTGGGGAAAGAATTTCAGTGTGTGGGGAAGGTGATTCTGTGTTTGGGGAAGGGGATTCTCTGTGTGGGGAAGGGGTTTAAGTGTGTGGGGAAGGGATTTCAGTGTGTGGGGAAGGGGTTTCTGTGTGTGGGGAATGGTTTCAGTGTGTGCGGAAGGGGTTTCAGTGTGTGGGGAAGGGGTTTCAGTGTGTGGGGAAGGGGTTTCAGTGTGTGGGGAATGGTTTCAGTGTGTGGGGAAGGGGTTTCAGTGTGTGTGGAAGGGGATTCAGTGTGTGGGGAATGTGGTTCAGTGTGTGGGGAAGGGGTTTCAGTGTGTGGGGAATGGTTTCAGTGTGTGGGGAATGGTTTCAGTGTGTGGGGAAGGGGTTTCAGTGTGTGGGGAAGGGTTTCAGTGAGTGGGGAAGGGGTTTCAGTGTGTGGGGACGGGGTTTCAGTGTGTGGGGAAGGTGATTCAGTGTGTGGGGAAGGGTTTCAGTGTGTGGGGAAGGGGTTTCACTGTGTGGGGAAGGGGTATCAGTGTGTGGGGAATGGTTTCAGTGTGTGGGGAAGGTATTCAGTGTGTAGGGAAGGGGTTTCACTGTGAGGGGACGGGGTTTCAGTGTGTGGGAAAGGGTTTCAGTGTGTAGGGTAGGGGTTTCAGTGTGTGGGGAAGGGTTTCAGTGTGTGGGGAAGGGGTTTCAGTGTGTGGGGAAGGGGTTTCACTGTGTGGGGATGGGTTTTCAGTGTGTGGGGAAGATGTTTCAGTGTGTGGGGACGGGGCTTCAGTGTGTGGGGAAGGGGTTTCCGTGTGTGGGGAAGGGGTTTCAGTGTGTGGGGAATTGTTTCAGTGTGTGGGGAAAGGATTTCAGTGTGTGGGGAAGGGGTTTCCGTGTGTGGGGAAGGAGATTCTCTGTGTGGGGAAGTGGTTTCAGTGTGTGGGAAATGGTTTCAGTCTGTGGAGACGGGTTTCTGTGAGTGGGGAAGCGTTTCAGTGTGTGGGGAAGGGGTTTCACTGTGTGGGGGATTGGTATCAGTGTGTGGGGAATGGTTTTAGTGTGTTGGGAAGGTATTCAGTGTGTGGGGAAGGGGTTTCAGTGTGTAGGGTAGGGGTTTCAGTGTGTGGGGAAGGGTTTCAGTGTGTGGGGAAGGGGTTTCAGTGTCTGGGGACGGGGTCTTAGTGTGTGGGGAAGGGGTTTCCGTGTGTGGGGAAGGGGTTTACGTGTGTGGGGAATTGATTCAGTGTGTGGGGAAAGAATTTCAGTGTGTGGGAAAGATGATTCAGTGTGTGGGGAAGGGGATTCTATGTGTGGCGAAGGGGTTTCAGTGTGTGGGGAAGGGGTTTCAGTGTGTAGGGTAGGGGTTTCAGTGTGTGGGGAAGGGTTTCAGTGTGTGGTGAAGGGGTTTCAGTGTGTGGGGAAGGTATTCAGTGTGTGGGGAAGGGGTTTCAGTGTGTGGGAAGGCGTTTCAGTGTGTGGGGACGGTGTTTCAGTGTATGGGGTAGGAGTTTCAGTGTGTAGGGTAGGGATTTCAGTGTGTGGGGAAGGGTTTCAGCGTGTGGCGAAGGGGTTTCAGTGTGTGTGGAATGGGTTTCAGTGTGTGGGGAAGGGGTTTCTGTGTGTGGGGAATGGTTTCAGTGTGTGGGGAAGCCGTTTCAGTGTGTGGGGAAGGGGCTTCAGTTTGTGTGGAAGGGGTTTCAGTGTGTGGGAAATGGTTTCAGTGTGTGGGGACGGGGTTTCAGTGTGTGTGGAAGGGGATTCAGTGTTTGGGGAATGTTTTTCTGTGTGAGGGGAAGGGGTTTCAGTGTGTGGCGAATGGTTTCACTGTGTGGGGAAGGGGTTTCACTGTGTGGGGAAGGGGTTTCTGTGTGTGGGGAATGGTTTCACTGTGTGGGGAAGGGGTTTCAGTGTGTGGGGAAGGGTTTCAGTGGGTGGGGAAGGGGTTTCAGTGTGTGGGGACGGGGTTTCAGTGTGTGGGGAAGGGGATTCAGTGTGTGGGAAATGGTTTCAGTGTGTGGGGACTGGTTTCAGTGTGTGGGGAAGGGTTTCAGTGTGTGGGGAAGGGGTTTCACTGTGTGGGGAAGGGGTATCAGTGTGTGGGGAATGGTTTCAATGTGTGGGGAAGGTATTCAGTGTGTGGGGAAGGGGTTTCAGTGTGTGGGAATGTGTTTCAGTGTGTGGGGACGGGGTTTCAGTGTGTGGGGAAGGGGTTTCAGTGTGTAGGGTAGGGGTTTCAGTGTGTGGGGAAGGGTTTCAGTGTGTGGTGAAGGGGTTTCAGTGTGTGGGGAAGGTATTCCGTGTGTGGGGAAGGGGTTTCAGTGTGTGGGAAGGTGTTTCAGTGTGTGGGGACGGTGTTTCAGTGTGTGGGGTAGGAGTTTCAGTGTGTAGGGTAGGGATTTCAGTGTGTGGGGAAGGGTTTCAGCGTGTGGGGAAGGGGTTTCAGTGTGTGGGGAAGGGGTTGCAGTGTGTGGGGAAGGTGTTTCCGTGTGTGGGGAAGGGGTTTCCCTGTGTGGGGAATTGATTCAGTGTGTGGGGAAAGAATTTCAGTTTGTGGGGAAGGTGATTCAGTGTTTGGGGAAGGGGATTCTCTGTGTGGGGAAGGGGTTTAAGTGTGTGGGGAAGGGATTTCAGTGTGTGGGGAAGGGGTTTCTGTGTGTGGGGAATGGTTTCAGTGTGTGCGGAAGGGGTTTCAGTGTGTGGGGAAGGGGTTTCAGTGTGTGGGGAAGGGGTTTCAGTGTGTGGGGAATGGTTTCAGTGTGTGGGGAAGGGGTTTCAGTGTGTGTGGAAGGGGATTCAGTGTGTGGGGAATGTGGTTCAGTGTGTGGGGAAGGGGTTTCAGTGTGTGGGGAATGGTTTCAGTGTGTGGGGAATGGTTTCAGTGTGTGGGGAAGGGGTTTCAGTGTGTGGGGAAGGGTTTCAGTGAGTGGGGAAGGGGTTTCAGTGTGTGGGGACGGGGTTTCAGTGTGTGGGGAAGGTGATTCAGTGTGTGGGGAAGGGTTTCAGTGTGTGGGGAAGGGGTTTCACTGTGTGGGGAAGGGGTATCAGTGTGTGGGGAATGGTTTCAGTGTGTGGGGAAGGTATTCAGTGTGTGGGGAAGGGGTTTCACTGTGAGGGGACGGGGTTTCAGTGTGTGGGAAAGGGTTTCAGTGTGTAGGGTAGGGGTTTCAGTGTGTGGGGAAGGGTTTCAGTGTGTGGGGAAGGGGTTTCAGTGTGTGGGGAAGGGGTTTCACTGTGTGGGGATGGGTTTTCAGTGTGTGGGGAAGATGTTTCAGTGTGTGGGGACGGGGCTTCAGTGTGTGGGGAAGGGGTTTCCGTGTGTGGGGAAGGGGTTTCAGTGTGTGGGGAATTGTTTCAGTGTGTGGGGAAAGGATTTCAGTGTGTGGGGAAGGGGTTTCCGTGTGTGGGGAAGGAGATTCTCTGTGTGGGGAAGTGGTTTCAGTGTGTGGGAAATGGTTTCAGTCTGTGGAGACGGGTTTCAGTGAGTGGGGAAGCGTTTCAGTGTGTGGGGAAGGGGTTTCACTGTGTGGGGGATTGGTATCAGTGTGTGGGGAATGGTTTTAGTGTGTTGGGAAGGTATTCAGTGTGTGGGGAAGGGGTTTCAGTGTGTAGGGTAGGGGTTTCAGTGTGTGGGGAAGGGTTTCAGTGTGTGGGGAAGGGGTTTCAGTGTCTGGGGACGGGGTTTTAGTGTGTGGGGAAGGGGTTTCCGTGTGTGGGGAAGGGGTTTACGTGTGTGGGGAATTGATTCAGTGTGTGGGGAAAGAATTTAAGTGTGTGGGAAAGATGATTCAGTGTGTGGGGAAGGGGATTCTATGTGTGGCGAAGGGGTTTCAGTGTGTGGGGAAGGGGTTTCAGTGTGTAGGGTAGGGGTTTCAGTGTGTGGGGAAGGGTTTCAGTGTGTGGTGAGGGGGTTTCAGTGTGTGGGGAAGGTATTCAGTGTGTGGGGAAGGGGTTTCAGTGTGTGGGAAGGCGTTTCAGTGTGTGGGGACGGTGTTTCAGTGTGTGGGGTAGGAGTTTCAGTGTGTAGGGTAGGGATTTCAGTGTGTGGGGAAGGGTTTCAGCGTGTGGGGAAGGGGTTTCAGTGTGTGGGGAAGGGGTTGCAGTGTGTGGGGAAGGTGTTTCCGTGTGTGGGGAAGGGGTTTCCCTGTGTGGGGAATTGATTCAGTGTGTGGGGAAAGAATTTCAGTGTGTGGGGAAGGTGATTCAGTGTTTGGGGAAGGGGATTCTCTGTGTGGGGAAGGGGTTTAAGTGTGTGGGGAAGGGATTTCAGTGTGTGGGGAAGGGGTTTCTGTGTGTGGGGAATGGTTTCAGTGTGTGCGGAAGGGGTTTCAGTGTGTGGGGAAGGGGTTTCAGTGTGTGGGGAAGTGGTTTCAGTGTGTGGGGAATGGTTTCAGTGTGTGGGGAAGGGGTTTCAGTGTGTGTGGAAGGGGATTCAGTGTGTGGGGAATGTGGTTCAGTGTGTGGGGAAGGGGTTTCAGTGTGTGGGGAATGGTTTCAGTGTGTGGGGAATGGTTTCAGTGTGTGGGGAAGGGGTTTCAGTGTGTGGGGAAGGGTTTCAGTGTGTGGGGAAGGGGTTTCAGTGTGTGGGGACGGGGTTTCAGTGTGTGGGGAAGGTGATTCAGTGTGTGGGGAAGGGTTTCAGTGTGTGGGGAAGGGGTTTCACTGTGTGGGGAAGGGGTATCAGTGTGTGGGGAATGGTTTCAGTGTGTGGGGAAGGTATTCAGTGTGTGGGGAAGGGGTTTCACTGTGAGGGGACGGGGTTTCATTGTGTGGGAAAGGGTTTCAGTGTGTAGGGTAGGGGTTTCAGTGTGTGGGGAAGGGTTTCAGTGTGTGGGGAAGGGGTTTCAGTGTGTGGGGAAGGGGTTTCACTGTGTGGGGATGGGTTTTCAGTGTGTGGGGAAGATGTTTCAGTGTGTGGGGACGGGGCTTCAGTGTGTGGGGAAGGGGTTTCCGTGTGTGGGGAAGGGGTTTCAGTGTGTGGGGAATTGTTTCAGTGTGTGGGGAAAGGATTTCAGTGTGTGGGGAAGGGGTTTCCGTGTGTGGGGAAGGAGATTCTCTGTGTGGGGAAGTGGTTTCAGTGTGTGGGAAATGGTTTCAGTGTGTGGGGACGGGTTTCAGTGAGTGGGGAAGCGTTTCAGTGTGTGGGGAAGGGGTTTCACTGTGTGGGGGATTGGTATCAGTGTGTGGGGAATGGTTTTAGTGTGTTGGGAAGGTATTCAGTGTGTGGGGAAGGGCTTTCAGTGTGTAGGGTAGGGGTTTCAGTGTGTGGGGAAGGGTTTCAGTGTGTGGGGAAGTGGTTTCAGTGTCTGGGGACGGGGTCTTAGTGTGTGGGGAAGGGGTTTCCGTGTGTGGGGAAGGGGTTTACGTGTGTGGGGAATTGATTCAGTGTGTGGGGAAAGAATTTCAGTGTGTGGGAAAGATGATTCAGTGTGTGGGGAAGGGGATTCTCTGTGTGGCGAAGGGTTTTCAGTGTGTGGGGAATGGTTTTCAGTGTGTGGGGAAGGGGTTTCTGTGTGTGGGGAATGGTTTCAGTGTGTGGGGAAGCCGTTTCAGTGTGTGGGGAAGGGGCTTCAGTTTGTGTGGAAGGGGTTTCAGTGTGTGGGAAATGGTTTCAGTGTGTGGGGACAGGGTTTCAGTGTGTGTGGAAGGGGATTCAGTGTTTGGGGAATGTTTTTCTGTGTGAGGGGAAGGGGTTTCAGTGTGTGGCGAATGGTTTCACTGTGTGGGGAAGGGGTTTCAGTGTGTGGGGAAGGGTTTCAGTGTGTGGGGAAGTGGTTTCAGTGTGTGGGAAATGGTTTCAGTGTGTGGGGACGGGTTTCAGTGAGTGGGGAAGCGTTTCAGTGTGTGGGGAAGGGGTTTCACTGTGTGGGGGATTGGTATCAGTGTGTGTGGAAGGGTTTCAGTGTGTTGGGAAGGTGTTCAGTGTGTGGGGAAGGGGTTTCAGTGTGTAGGGTAGGGGTTTCAGTGTGTGGGGAAGGGTTTCAGTGTGTGGGGAAGGGGTTTCAGTGCCTGGGGACGGGGTTTCAGTGTGTGGGGAAGGGGTTTCCGTGTGTGGGGAAGGGGTTTCCGTGTGTGGGGAATTGATTCAGTGTGTGGGGAAAGAATTTCAGTGTGTGGGGAAGGTGATTCAGTGTGTGGGGAAGGGGATTCTCTGTGTGGCGAAGGGGTTTCAGTGTGTGGGGAATGGTTTTCAGTGTGTGGGGAAGGGGTTTCTGTGTGTGGGGAATGGTTTCAGTGTGTGGGGAAGCCGTTTCAGTGTGTGGGGAAGGGGCTTCAGTTTGTGTGGAAGGGGTTTCAGTGTGTGGGAAATGGTTTCAGTGTGTGGGGATGGGGTTTCACTGTGTGGGGAAGGGGTATCAGTGTGTGGGGAATGGTTTCAATGTGTGGGGAAGGTATTCAGTGTGTGGGGAAGGGGTTTCAGTGTGTGGGAAGGTGTTTCAGTGTGTGGGGACGGGGTTTCAGTGTGTGGGGAAGGGGTTTCAGTGTGTAGGGTAGGGGTTTCAGTGTGTGGGGAAGGGTTTCAGTGTGTGGTGAAGGGGTTTCAGTGTGTGGGGAAGGTATTCCGTGTGTGGGGAAGGGGATTCAGTGTGTGGGAAATGGTTTCAGTGTGTGGGGACGGGTTGCAGTGTGTGGGGAAGGGTTTCAGTGTGTGGGGAAGGGGTTTCACTGTGTGGGGAAGGGGTATCAGTGTGTGGGGAATGGTTTCAATGTGTGGGGAAGGTATTCAGTGTGTGGGGAAGGGGTTTCAGTGTGTGGGAAGGTGTTTCAGTGTGTGGGGACGGGGTTTCAGTGTGTGGGGAAGGGGTTTCAGTGTGTAGGGTAGGGGTTTCAGTGTGTGGGGAAGGGTTTCAGTGTGTGGTGAAGGGGTTTCAGTGTGTGGGAAGGTATTCAGTGTGTGGGGAAGGGGTTTCAGTGTGTGGGAAGGTGTTTCAGTGTGTGGGGACGGTGTTTCAGTGTGTGGGGTAGGAGTTTCAGTGTGTAGGGTAGGGGTTTCAGTGTGTGGGGAAGGGTTTCAGTGTGTGGGGAAGGGGTTTCAGTGTGTGGGGACGGGGTTGCAGTGTGTGGGGAAGGTGTTTCCGTGTGTGGGGAAGGGGATTCCGTGTGTGGGGAATTGATTCAGTGTGTGGGGAAAGAATTTCAGTGTGTGGGGAAGGTGATTCAGTGTTTGGGGAAGGGGATTCTCTGTGTGGGGAAGGGGTTTAAGTGTGTGGGGAAGGGATTTCAGTGTGTGGGGAAGGGGTTTCTGTGTGTGGGGAATGGTTTCAGTGTGTGCGGAAGGGGTTTCAGTGTGTGGGGAAGGGGTTTCAGTGTGTGGGGAAGGGGTTTCAGTGTGTGGGGAATGGTTTCAGTGTGTGGGGAAGGGGTTTCAGTGTGTGTGGAAGGGGATTCAGTGTGTGGGGAATGTGGTTCAGTGTGTGGGGAGGGGTTTCAGTGTGTGGGGAATGGTTTCAGTGTGTGGGGAATGGTTTCAGTGTGTGGGGAAGGTGTTTCAGTGTGTGGGGAAGAGTTTCAGTGTGTGGGGAAGGGGTTACAGTGTGTGGGGACGGGGTTTCAGTGTGTGGGGAAGGTGATTCAGTGTGTGGGAAATGGTTTCAGTGTGTGGGGACGGGTTTCAGTGTGTGGGGAAATGTTTCAGTGTGTGGGGAAGGGGTTTCACTGTGTGGGGAAGGGGTATCAGTGTGTGGGGAATGGTTTCAGTATGTGGGGAAGGTATTCAGTGTGTGGGGAAGGGGTTTCACTGTGAGGGGACGGGGTTTCAGTGTGTGGGGAAGGGTTTCAGTGTGTAGGGTAGAGGTTTCAGTGTGTGGGGAAGGGTTTCAGTGTGTGGGGAAGGGGTTTCAGTGTGTGGGGAAGGGGTTTCACTGTGTGGGGATGGGTTTTCAGTGTGTGGGGAAGATGTTTCAGTGTGTGGGGACGGGGCTTCAGTGTGTGGGGAAGTGGTTTCCGTGTGTGGGGAAGGGGTTTCAGTGTGTGGGGAATTGTTTCAGTGTGTGGGGAAAGGATTTCAGTGTGTGGGGAAGGGGCTTCCGTGTGTGGGTAAGGAGATTCTCTGTGTGGGGAAGTGGTTTCAGTGTGTGGGAAATGGTTTCAGTGTGTGGGGACGGGTTTCAGTGAGTGGGGAAGCGTTTCAGTGTGTGGGGAAGGGGTTTCACTGTGTGGGGGATTGGTATCAGTGTGTGGGGAATGGTTTTAGTGTGTTGGGAAGGTATTCAGTGTGTGGGGAAGGGCTTTCAGTGTGTAGGGTAGGGGTTTCAGTGTGTGGGGAAGGGTTTCAGCGTGTGGGGAAGGGGTTTCAGTGTCTGGGGACGGGGTTTTAGTGTGTGGGGAAGGGGTTTCCGTGTGTGGCGAAGGGGTTTCCGTGTGTGGGGAATTGATTCAGTGTGTGGGGAAAGAATTTCAGTGTGTGGGGAAGATGATTCAGTGTGTGGGGAAGGGGATTCTCTGTGTGGCGAAGGGGTTTCAGTGTGTGGGGAATGGGTTTCAGTGTGTGGGGAAGGGGTTTCTGTGTGTGCGGAATGGTTTCAGTGTGTGGGGAAGCCGTTTCAGTGTGTGGGGAAGGGGCTTCAGTTTGTGTGGAAGGGGTTTCATTGTGTGGGAAATGGTTTCAGTGTGTGGGGACAGGGTTTCAGTGTGTGTGGAAGGGGATTCAGTGTTTGGGGAATGTTTTTCTGTGTGAGGGGAAGGGGTTTCAGTGTGTGGCGAATGGTTTCACTGTGTGGGGAAGGGGTTTCAATATGTGGGGAAGGGGTTTCTGTGTGTGGGGAATGGTTTCACTGTGTGGGGAAGGGGTTTCAGTGTGTGGGGAAGGGTTTCAGTGTGTGGGGAAGGGGTTTCAGTGTGTGGGGACGGTGTTTCAGTGTGTGGGGAAGGGGATTCAGTGTGTGGGAAATGGTTTCAGTGTGTGGGGACGGGTTTCAGTGTGTGGGGAAGGGTTTCAGTGTGTGGGGAAGGGGTTTCACTGTGTGGGGAAGGGGTATCAGTGTATGGGGAATGGTTTCAATGTGTGGGGAAGGTATTCAGTGTGTGGGGAAGGGGTTTCAGTATGTGGGAAGGTGTTTCAGTGTGTGGGGACGGGGTTTCAGTGTGTGGGGAAGGGGTTTCAGTGTGTAGGGTAGGGGTTTCAGTGTGTGGGGTTGGGTTTCAGTGTGTGGGGAAGGGGTTTCAGTGTGTGGGGACCGGGTTTCAGTGTGTGGGGAAGGGGTTTCCGTGTGTGGGGAAGGGGTTTCCGTCTGTGGGGTATTGATTCAGTGTGTGGGGAAAGTATTTCAGTGTGTGGGGAAATTGATTCAGTGTGTGGGGAAGGGGATTCTCTGTGTGGGGAAGGGGTTTCAGTGTGTGGGGAAGTGGTTTCAGTGTGTGGGGAAGGGGTTTCTGTGTGTGGGGAATGGTTTCAGTGTGTGGGGAAGGGGTTTCAGTGTGTGCGGAAGCTGTTTCAGTCTGTGTGGAAGGGGTTTCAGTGTGTGGGGAATGGTTTCAGTGTGTGGGGAAGTTGTTTCAGTGTGTGTGGAAGGGGATTCAGTGTGTGTGGAATGTGGTTCAGTGTGTGGGGAAGGGTTTTCACTGTGTGGGGAAGGGGTTTCTGTGTGTGGGGAATGGTTTCAGTGTGTGGGGAAGGGGTTTCTGTGTGTGGGGAATGGTTTCAGTGTGTGGGGAAGGGGTTTCAGTGTGTGGGGAAGGGTTTCAGTGTGTGGGGAAGGGGGTTCAGTGTGTGGGGACGGGTTTTCAGTGTGTGGGGAAGGGGTTTCACTGTGAGGGGACGGGGTTTCAGTGAGTGGTGAAGGGGGTCCAGTGTGTAGGGTAGGGGTTTCAGTGTGTGGGGAAGGCTTTCAGTGTGTGGGGAAGGGGTTTCACTGTGTGGGGATGGGTTTTCAGTGTTGGGTGAAGGGGTTTCCGTGTGTGGGGAAGGGGTTTCAGTGTGTGGGGAATTGTTTCAGTGTGTGGGGAAAGGATTTCAGTGTGTGGGGAAGGGGCTTCCGTGTGTGGGTAAGGAGATTCTCTGTGTGGGGAAGTGGTTTCAGTGTGTGGGAAATGGTTTCAGTGTGTGTAGAAGGGGATTCAGTGTTTGGGGAATGTTTTTCTGTGTGAGGGGAAGGGGTTTCAGTGTGTGGCGAATGGTTTCACTGTGTGGGGAAGGGGTTTCAATATGTGGGGAAGGGGTTTCTGTGTGTGGGGAATGGTTTCACTGTGTGGGGAAGGGGTTTCAGTGTGTGGGGAAGGGTTTCAGTGTGTGGGGAAGGGGTTTCAGTGTGTGGGGACGGTGTTTCAGTGTGTGGGGAAGGGGATTCAGTGTGTGGGAAATGGTTTCAGTGTGTGGGGACGGGTTTCAGTGTGTGGGGAAGGGTTTCAGTGTGTGGGGAAGGGGTTTCACTGTGTGGGGAAGGGGTATCAGTGTATGAGGAATGGTTTCAATGTGTGGGGAAGGTATTCAGTGTGTGGGGAAGGGGTTTCAGTGTGTGGGAAGGTGTTTCAGTGTGTGGGGACGGGGTTTCAGTGTGTGGGGAAGGGGTTTCAGTGTGTAGGGTAGGGGTTTCAGTGTGTGGGGTTGGGTTTCAGTGTGTGGGGAAGTGGTTTCAGTGTGTGGGGACTGGGTTTCAGTGTGTGGGGAAGGGGTTTCCGTGTGTGGGGAAGGGGTTTCCGTCTGTGGGGTATTGATTCAGTGTGTGGGGAAAGTATTTCAGTGTGTGGGGAAAGTGATTCAGTGTGTGGGGAAGGGGATTCTCTGTGTGGGGAAGGGGTTTCAGTGTGTGGGGAAGTGGTTTCAGTGTGTGGGGAAGGGGTTTCTGTGTGTGGGGAATGGTTTCAGTGTGTGGGGAAGGGGTTTCAGTGTGTGCGGAAGCTGTTTCAGTCTGTGTGGAAGGGGTTTCAGTGTGTGGGGAATGGTTTCAGTGTGTGGGGAAGTTGTTTCAGTGTGTGTGGAAGGGGATTCAGTGTGTGTGGAATGTGGATCAGTGTGTGGGGAAGGGTTTTCACTGTGTGGGGAAGGGGTTTCTGTGTGTGGGGAATGGTTTCAGTGTGTGGGGAAGGGGTTTCTGTGTGTGGGGAATGGTTTCAGTGTGTGGGGAAGGGGTTTCAGTGTGTGGGGAAGGGTTTCAGTGTGTGGGGAAGGGGGTTCAGTGTGTGGGGACGGGTTTTCAGTGTGTGGGGAAGGGGTTTCACTGTGAGGGGACGGGGTTTCAGTGAGTGGTGAAGGGGGTCCAGTGTGTAGGGTAGGGGTTTCAGTGTGTGGGGAAGGCTTTCAGTGTGTGGGGAAGGGGTTTCAGTGTGTGGGGAAGGGGTTTCACTGTGTGGGGATGGGTTTTCAGTGTTGGGTGAAGGGGTTTCAGTGTGTGGGGAAGTCTTTCAGTGTGTGGGGAGGGGTTTCACTGTGTGTGGAATGTGTTTCAGTGTGTGGGGAATGGGTTTCAGTGTGTGTGGAAGGGGATTCAGTGTGTGGGGAACAAGGTTCACTGCGTGGGGAAGGGGTTTCAGTGTGTGGGGAATGGTTTCAGTGTGTGGGGAAGGGGTTTCACTGTGTGGGGAAGGGGTTTCTGTGTGTGGGAAATGGTTTCAGTGTGTGGGGAAGGGGTTTCAGTGTGTGGGGAAGGGTTTCAGTGTGTGGGGAAGGGGTTTCAGTGTGTGGGGAAGGGGTTTCAGTGTGTGGGGAAGGGGATTCAGTGTGTGGGAAATGATTTCAGTGTGTGGGGACGGGTTTCAGTGTGTGGGGAAGGGTTTCAGTGTGTGGGGAAGGGGTTTCCCTGTGTGGGGAAGGGGTATCAGTGTGTGGGGAATGGTTTCAGTGTGTGGGGAAGGTATTCAGTGTGTGGGGAAGGGGTTTCACTGTGAGGGTCGGGGTTTCAGTGTGTGGGGAAGGGGTTTCAGTGTGTAGGGTAGGGGTTTCAGTGTGTGGGGAAGGGTTTCAGTGTGTGGGGAAGGGGTTTCAGTGTGTGGGGAAGGGGTTTCACTGTGTGGGGATGGGTTTTCAGTGTGTGGGGAAGATGTTTCAGTGTGTGGGGACGGGGCTTCAGAGTGTGGGGAAGGGGTTTCCGTGAGTGGGGAAGGGGTTTCAATGTGTGGGGAATTGTTTCAGTGTGTGGGGAAAGGATTTCAGTGCGTGGGGAAGGTGATTCAGTGTGTGGGGAAGGGGATTCTCTGTGTGGGGAAGTGGTTTCAGTGTGTGGGAAATGGTTTCAGTGTGTGGGGGCGGGTTTCAGTGAGTGGGGAAGCGTTTCAGTGTGTGAGGAAGGGGTTTCACTGTGTGGGGAATTGGTATCAGTGTGTGGGGAATGGTTTCAGTATGTTGGGAAGGTATTCAGTGTGTGGGGCAGGGGTTTCAGTGTGTAGGGTAGGGGTTTCAGTGTGTGGCGAAGGGTTTCAGTGTGTGGGGAAGGGGTTTCAGTGTGTGGGGACGGGGTTTCAGTGTGTGGGGAAGGGGTTTCCGTGTGTGGGGAAGGGGTTTCCGTGTGTGGGGAATTGATTCAGTGAGTGGGGAAAGGTTTTCAGTGTGTGGGGAAGGTGATTCAGTGTGTGGGGAAGGGGATTCAGTGTGTGGGGAAGGGGTTTCTGTGTGTGGGGAATGGTTTCAGTGTGTGGGGAAGCCGTTTCAGTGTGTGGGGAAGGGGTTTCAGTGTGTGGGGAAGGGTTTCAGTGTGTGGGGAAGGGGGTTCAGTGTGTGGGGACGGGATTTCAGTGTGTGGGGAAGGGCTTTCACTGTGAGGGGACGGGGTTTCAGTGAGTGGTGAAGGGGGTCCAGTGTGTAGGGTAGGGGTTTCAGTGTGTGGGGAAGGATTTCAGTGTGTGGGGAAGTGGTTTCAGTGTGTGGGGAAGGGGTTTCACTGTGTGGGGATGGGTTTTCAGTGTGTGGGGAAGATGTTTCAGTGTGTGGGGACGGGGCTTCAGAGTGTGGGGAAGGGGTTTCCGTGTGTGGGGAAGGGGTTTCAATGTGTGGGGAATTGTTTCAGTGTGTGGGGAAAGGATTTCAGTGCGTGGGGAAGGTGGTTCAGTGTGTGGGGAAGGGGATTCTCTGTGTGGGGAAGTGGTTTCAGTGTGTGGGAAATGGTTTCAGTGTGTGGGGGCGGGTTTCAGTGAGTGGGGAAGCGTTTCAGTGTGTGGGGAAGGGGTTTCACTGTGTGGGGAATTGGTATCAGTGTGTGGGGAATGGTTTCAGTGTGTTGGGAAGGTATTCAGTGTGTGGGGCAGGGGTTTCAGTGTGTAGGGTAGGGGTTTCAGTGTGTGGCGAAGTGTTTCAGTGTGTGGGGAAGGGGTTTCAGTGTGTGGGGACGGGGTTTCAGTGTGTGGGGAAGGGGTTTCCGTGTGTGGGGAATTGATTCAGTGTGTGGGGAAAGGTTTTCAGTGTGTGGGGAAGGTGATTCAGTGTGTGGGGAAGGGGTTTCAGTGTGTGGGGAAGGGGTTTCTGTGTGTGGGGAATGGTTTCAGAGTGTGGGGAAGCCGTTTCAGTGTGTGGGGAAGGGGTTTCAGTGTGTGGGGAAGGGTTTCAGTGTGTGGGGAAGGGGGTTCAGTGTGTGGGGACGGGATTTCAGTGTGTGGGGAAGGGCTTTCACTGTGAGGGGACGGGGTTTCAGTGAGTGGTGAAGGGGGTCCAGAGTGTAGGGTAGGGGTTTCAGTGTGTGGGGAAGGATTTCAGTGTGTGGGGAGGTGGTTTCAGTGTGTGGGGAAGGGGTTTCACTGTGTGGGGATGGGTTTTCAGTGTGTGGGGAAGGTGTTTCAGTGTGTGGGGACGGGCCTTCAGTGTGTGGGGAAGGGGTTTCCGTGTGTGGGGAAAGGGTTTCAGTGTGTGGGGAATTGTTTCAGTGTGTGGGGAAAGGATTTCAGTGTGTGGGGAAGATGATTCAGTTTGTGGGGAAGGGGATTCTCTGTGTGGGGAAGTGGTTTCAGTTTGTGTGAAATGGTTTCAGTGTTTGGCGACGGGTTTCAGTGTGTGGGGAAGCGTTTCAGTGTGTGGGGAAGGGGTTTCACTGTGTGGGGAATTGGTATCAGTGTGTGGGGAATGGTTTCAGTGTGTTGGGAAGGCATTCAGTGTGTGGGGAAGGTGTTTCACTGTGAGGGGAAGTGTTTTCAGTGTGTGGGGAATGGTTTCACTGTGTGGGGAATGGTTTCAGTGTGTGGGGAAGGGGTTTCACTGTGTGTGGAAGGTGTTTCAGTGTGGGATGAAGGGGTTTCAGTGTGTGGGGAAGTGTTTCAGTGTGTGGGGAGGGGTTTCACTGTGTGTGGAATGTGTTTCAGTGTGTGGGGAAGGGGTTTCAGTGTGTGTGGAAGGGGATTCAGTGTGTGGGGAACGTGGTTCACTGCGTGGGGAAGGGGTTTCAGTGTGTGGGGAATGGTTTCAGTGTGTGGGGAAGGGGTTTCACTGTGTGGGGAAGGGGTTTCTGTGTGTGGGGAATGGTTTCAGTGTGTGGGGAAGGGGTTTCAGTGTGTGGGGAAGGGTTTCAGTGTTTGGGGAAGGGGTTTCAGTGTGTGGGGAAGGGGTTTCAGTGTGTGGGGAAGGGGATTCAGTGTGTGGGAAATGGTTTCATTGTGTGGGGACGGGTTTCAGTGTGTGGGGAAGGGTTTCAGTGTGTGGGGAAGGGGTTTCCCTGTGTGGGGAAGGGGTATCAGTGTGTGGGGAATGGTTTCAGTGTGTGGGGAAGGTATTCAATGTGTGGGGAAGGGGTTTCAATGTGAGGATCGGGGTTTCAGTGTGTGGGGAAGGGGTTTCAGTGTGTAGGGTAGGGGTTTCAGTGTGTGGGGAAGGGTTTCAGTGTGTGGGGAAGGGGTTTCAGTGTGTGGGGAAGGGGTTTCACTGTGTGGGGATGGGTTTTCAGTGTGTGGGGAAGATGTTTCAGTGTGTGGGGACGGGGCTTCAGTGTGTGGGGAAGGGGTTTCCGTGTGTGGGGAAGGGGTTTCAGTGTGTGGGGAATTGTTTCAGTGTGTGGGGAAAGGATTTCAGTGCGTGGGGAAGGTGATTCAGTGTGTGGGGAAGGGGATTCTCTGTGTGGGGAAGTGGTTTCCGTGTGTGGGAAATGGTTTCAGTGTGTGGGGACGGGTTTCAGTGAGTGGGGAAGCGTTTCAGTGTGTGGGGAAGGGGTTTCACTGTGTGGGGAATAGTATCAGTGTGTGGGGAATGGTTTCCGTGTGTTGGGAAGGTATTCAGTGTGTGGGGAAGGGGTTACAGTGTGTAGGGTAGGGGTTTCAGTGTGTGGGGAAGGGTTTCAGTGTGTGGGGAAGGGGTTTCAGTGTGTGGGGACGGGGTTTTCAGTGTGTGGGGAAGATGTTTCAGTGTGTGGGGACGGGCCTTCAGTGTGTGGGGAAGGGGTTTCCGTGTGTGGGGAAGGGGTTTCAGTGTGTGGGGAATTGTTTCAGTGTGTGGGGAAAGGATTTCAGTGTGTGGGGAAGATGATTCAGTGTGTGGGGAAGGGGATTCTCTGTGTGGGGAAGTGGTTTCAGTTTGTGTGAAATGGTTTCAGTGTGTGGGGACGGGTTTCAGTGAGTGGGGAAGCGTTTCAGTGTGTGGGGAAGGGGTTTCACTGTGTGGGGAATAAGTATCAGTGTGTGGGGAATGGTTTCCGTGTGTTGGGAAGGTATTCAGTGTGTGGGGAAGGGGTTACAGTGTGTAGGGTAGGGGTTTCAGTGTGTGGGGAAGGGTTTCAGTGTGTGGGGAAGGGGTTTCAGTGTGTGGGGACGGGGTTTTCAGTGTGTGGGGAAGATGTTTCAGTGTGTGGGGACGGGCCTTCAGTGTGTGGGGAAGGGGTTTCCGTGTGTGGGGAAGGGGTTTCAGTGTGTGGGGAATTGTTTCAGTGTGTGGGGAAAGGATTTCAGTGTGTGGGGAAGATGATTCAGTGTGTGGGGAAGGGGATTCTCTGTGTGGGGAAGTGGTTTCAGTTTGTGTGAAATGGTTTCAGTGTTTGGCGACGGGTTTCAGTGTGTGGGGAAGCGTTTCAGTGTGTGGGGAAGGGGTTTCACTGTGTGGGGAATTGGTATCAGTGTGTGGGGAATGGTTTCAGTGTGTTGGGAAGGCATTCAGTGTGTTGGGAAGGTGTTTCACTGTGAGGGGAAGTGTTTTCAGTGTGTGGGGAATGGTTTCACTGTGTGGGGAATGGTTTCAGTGTGTGGGGAAGGGGTTTCACTGTGTGTGGAAGGTGTTTCAGTGTGGGGTGAAGGGGTTTCAGTGTGTGGGGAAGTGTTTCAGTGTGTGGGGTGGGGTTTCACTGTGTGTGGAATGTGTTTCAGTGTGTGGGGAAGGGGTTTCAGTGTGTGTGGAAGGGGATTCAGTGTGTGGGGAACGTGGTTCACTGCGTGGGGAAGGCGTTTCAGTGTGTGGGGAATGGTTTCAGTGTGTGGGGAAGGGGTTTCACTGTGTGGGGAAGGGGTTTCTGTGTGTGGGGAATGGTTTCAGTGTGTGGGGAAGGGGTTTCAGTGTGTGGGGAAGGGTTTCAGTGTGTGGGGAAGGGGTTTCAGTGTGTGGGGAAGGTGTATCAGTGTGTGGGGAAGGGGATTCAGTGTGTGGGAAATGGTTTCAGTGTGTGGGGACGGGTTTCAGTGTGTGGGGAAGGGTTTCAGTGTGTGGGGAAGGGGTTTCCCTGTGTGGGGAAGGGGTATCAGTGTGTGGGGAATGGTTTCAGTGTGTGGGGAAGGTATTCAATGTGTGGGGAAGGGGTTTCACTGTGAGGGTCGGGGTTTCAGTGTGTGGGGAAGGGGTTTCATTGTGTAGTGTAGGGGTTTCAGTGTGTGGGGAAGGGTTTCAGTGTGTGGGGAAGGGGTTTCAGTGTGTGGGGAAGGGGTTTCACTGTGTGGGGATGGGTTTTCAGTGTGTGGGGAAGATGTTTCAGTGTGTGGGGACGGGGCTTCAGTGTGTGGGGAAGGGGTTTCCGTGTGTGGGGAAGGGGTTTCAGTGTGTGGGGAATTGTTTCAGTGTGTGGGGAAAGGA
The DNA here is from genome assembly GCF_036365525.1 of Heterodontus francisci. Lineage (NCBI taxonomy): Eukaryota > Metazoa > Chordata > Chondrichthyes > Heterodontiformes > Heterodontidae > Heterodontus > Heterodontus francisci. Next base: position 742,950 of record NW_027141733.1, read on the forward strand.
TTTCAGTGCGTGGGGAAGGTGATTCAGTGTGTGGGGAAGGGGATTCTCTGTGTGGGGAAGTGGTTTCCGTGTGTGGGAAATGGTTTCAGTGTGTGGGGACGGGTTTCAGTGAGTGGGGAAGCGTTTCAGTGTGTGGGGAAGGGGTTTCACTGTGTGGGGAATAAGTATCAGTGTGTGGGGAATGGTTTCCGTGTGTTGGGAAGGTATTCAGTGTGTGGGGAAGGGGTTACAGTGTGTAGGGTAGGGGTTTCAGTGTGTGGGGAAGGGTTTCAGTGTGTGGGGAAGGGGTTTCAGTGTGTGGGGACGGGGTTTCAGTGTGTGGGGAAGGGGCTTCCGTGTGTGGGGAAGGGTTTTCCGTGTGTGGGGAATTGATTCAGTGGGTGGGGAAAGATTTTCAGTGTGTGGGGAAGGTGATTCAGTGTGTGGGGAAGGGGATTCTCTGTGTGGGGGAGGGGTTTCAGTGTGTGGGGAAGGTGTTTCAGTATGTGGGGAAGGGGTTTCTGTGTGTGGGGAATGGTTTCAGTGTGTGGGGAAGCCGTTTCAGTGTGTGGGGAAGGGGCTTCAGTGTGTGGAAGGGGGTTCAGTGTGTGGGGACGGTGTTTCAGTGTGTGGGGAAGGGGTTTCACTGCGAGGTGACGGGGTTTCAGTGAGTGGGGAAGGGGGTCCAGTGTGTAGGGTCGGGGTTTCAGTGTGTGGGGAAGGCTTTCAGTGTGTGGGGAAGGGGTTTCACTGTGTGGGGATGGGTTTTCAGTGTGTGGGGAAGATGTTTCAGTGTGTGGGAACGGGGCTTCAGTGTGTGGGGAAGGGGTTTCCGTGTGTGGGGAAGGGGTTTCAGTGTGTGGGGAATTGTTTCAGTGTGTGGTGAAAGGATTTCAGTGTGTGGGGAAGATGATTCAGTGTGTGGGGAAGGGGATTCTCTGTGTGGGGAAGTGGTTTCAGTTTGTGTGAAATGGTTTCAGTGTTTGGCGACGGGTTTCAGTGTGTGGGGAAGCGTTTCAGTGTGTGGGGAAGGGGTTTCACTGTGTGGGGAATTGGTATCAGTGTGTGGGGAATGGTTTCAGTGTGTTGGGAAGGCATTCAGTGTGTGGGGAAGGTGTTTCACTGTGAGGGGAAGTGTTTTCAGTGTGTGGGGAATGGTTTCACTGTGTGGGGAATGGTTTCAGTGTGTGGGGAAGGGGTTTCACTGTGTGTGGAAGGTGTTTCAGTGTGGGGTGAAGGGGTTTCAGTGTGTGGGGAAGTGTTTCAGTGTGTGGGGAGGGGTTTCACTGTGTGTGGAATGTGTTTCAGTGTGTGGGGAAGGGGTTTCAGTGTGTGTGGAAGGGGATTCAGTGTGTGGGGAACGTGGTTCACTGCTTGGGGAAGGGGTTTCAGTGTGTGGGGAATGGTTTCAGTGTGTGGGGAAGGGGTTTCACTGTGTGGGGAAGGGGTTTCTGTGTGTGGGGAATGGTTTCAGTGTGTGGGGAAGGGGTTTCAGTGTGTGGGGAAGGGTTTCAGTGTGTGGGGAAGGGGTTTCAGTGTGTGGGGAAGGGGTTTCCCTGTGTGGGGAAGGGGTATCAGTGTGTGGGGAATGGTTTCAGTGTGTGGGGAAGGTATTCAGTGTGTGGGGAAGGGGTTTCACTGTGAGGGTCGGGGTTTTCAGTGTGTGGGAAAGGGGTTTCAGTGTGTAGGGTAGGGGTTTCAGTGTGTGGGGAAGGCTTTCAGTGTGTGGGGAAGGGGTTTCAGTGTGTGGGGAAGGGGTTTCACTGTGTGGGGATGGGTTTTCAGTGTGTGGGGAAGATGTTTCAGTGTGTGGGGACGAGGCTTCAGTGTGTGGGGAAGGGGTTTCCGTGTGTGGGGACGGGGTTTCAATGTGTGGGGAATTGTTTCAGTGTGTGGGGAAAGGATTTCAGTGCGTGGGGAAGGTGATTCAGTGTGTGGGGAAGGGGATTCTCTGTGTGGGGAAGTGGTTTCAGTGTGTGGGAAATGGTTTCAGTGTGTGGGGACGGATTGCAGTGAGTGGGGAAGCGTTTCAGTGTGTGGGGAAGGGGTTTCACTGTGTGGGGAATTGGTATCAGTGTGTGGGGAATGGTTTCAGTGTGTTGGGAAGGTATTCAGTGTGTGGGGAAGGGATTTCAGTGTGTAGGGTAGGGGTTTCAGTGTGTGGGGAAGAGGTTTCAGTGTGTGGGGAAGGGGTTTCAGTGTGTGGGGACGGGGTTTCAGTGTGTGGGGAAGGGGTTTCCGTGTGTGGGGAAGGGGTTTCCGTGTGTGGGGAATTGATTCAGTGTGTGGGGAAAGATTTTCAGTGTGTGGGGAAGGTGATTCAGTGTGTGGGGAAGGGGATTCTCTGTGTGGGGGAGGGGTTTCAGTGTGTGGGGAAGGGGTTTCTGTGTGTGGGGAAGGGGTTTCTGTGTGTGGGGAATGGTTTCAGTGTGTGGGGAAGCCGTTTCAGTGTGTGGGGAATGGTTTCAGTGTGTGGGGACGGGGTTTCAGTGTGTGTGGAAGGGGATTCAGTGTGTGGGGAATTTTTTCAGTGTGTGGGGAAGTGGTTTCACTGTGTGGGGAAGGGGTTTCTGTGTGTGGGGAATGGTTTCAGTGTGTGGGGAAGGGGTTTCAGTGTGTGGGGAAGGGTTTCAGTGTGTGGGGAAGGGGTTTCAGTGTGTGGGGACGGGGTTTCAGTGTGTGGGGAAGGGGATTCAGTGTGTGGGAAATGGTTTCAGTGTGTGGGGACGGGTTTCAGTGTGTGGGGAAGGGTTTCAGTGTGTGGGGAAGGGGTTTCACTGTGTGGGGAAGGGGTATCAGTGTGTGGGAATGGTTTCAATGTGTGGGGAAGGTATTCAGTGTGTGGGGAAGGGGTTTCAGTGTGTGGGGAAGAGGTTTCAGTGTGTAGGGTAGGGGTTTCAGTGTGTGTGGAAGGTTTTCAGTGTGTGGGGAAGGGGTTTCAGTGTGTGCGGACGGGGCTTCAGTGTGTGGGGAAGGGGTTTCTGTGTGTGGGGAAGGGGTTTCCGTGTGTGTAGAATTGATTCAGTGTGTGGGGAAAGAATTTCAGTGTGTGGGGAAGGTGATTCAGTGTGTGGGGAAGGGGATTCTCTGTTTGGGGAAGGGGTTTCAGTGTGTGAAGAAGGGGTTTCAGTGTGTGGGGAAGGGGTTTCTGTGTGTGGGGAATGGTTTCAGTGTGTGGGGAAGATGTTTCAGTGTGTGGGGAAGGGGTTTCAGTGTGTGTGGAAGGGGTTTCAGTGTGTGGGGAATGGTTTCAGTGTGTGGGGAAGTTGTTTCAGTGTGTGTGGAAGGGGATTCAGTGTGTGGGGAAGGGGTTTCAGTGTGTGTGGAAGGGGTTTCAGTGTGTGGGGAATGGTTTCAGTGTGTGGGGAAGGGGTTTCAGTGTGTGTGGAAGGGGATTCAGTGTGTGGGGAATGCGGTTCAGTGTGTGGGGAAGGGGTTTCAGTGTGTTGGGAATGGTTTCAGTGTGTGGGGAAGGGGTTTCACTGTGTGGGGAAGGGTTTTCTGTGTGTGGGGAATGGTTTCAGTGTGTGGGGAAGGGGTTTCAGTGTGTGGGGAAGGGTTTCAGTGTGTGGGGAAGGGGTTTCAGTGTGTGGGGATGGGGATTCAGTGTGTGGGGAAGGGGTTTCAGTATGTGGGGAAGGGGTTTCCGTGTGTGGGGAATTGATTCAGTGTGTGGGGAAAGATTTTCAGTGCGTGGGGAAGGTGATTCAGTGTGTGGGTAAGGGGATTCTCTGTGTGGGGGAGGGGTTTCAATGTGTGGGGAAGGGGTTTCAGTGTGTGGGGAAGGGGTTTCTGTGTGTGTGGAATGGTTTCAGTGTGTGGGGAAGCCGTTTCAGTGTGTGGGGAAGGGGCTTCAGTGTTTGTGGAAGCGGTTTCAGTGTGTGGGGAATGGTTTCAGTGTGTGGGGACGGGGTTTCAGTGTGTGTGGAAGGGGATTCAGTGTGTGGGGAATGTTTTTCAGTGTGTGGGGAAGGGGTTTCAGTGTGTGGGGAATGGTTTCAGTGTGTGGGGAAGGGGTTTCACTGTGTGGGGAAGGGGTTTCAGTGTGTGGGGAATGGTTTCAGTGTGTGGGGAAGGGGTTTCAGAGTGTGTGGAAGGGTTTCAGTGTGTGGGGAAGGGGTTTCAGTGTGTGGGGATGGGGTTTCAGTGTGTGGGGAAGGGGATTCAGTGTGTGGGAAATGGTTTCAGTGAGTGGGGACGGGTTTCAGTGTGTGGGGAAGGGTTTCAGTGTGTGGGGAAGGGGTTTCACTGTGTGGGGAAGGGGTATCAGTGTGTGGGGAATGGTTTCAATGTGTGGGGAAGGTATTCAGTGAGTGGGGAAGGGGTTTCAGTAAGTGGGGAAGAGGTTTCAGTGTGTAGGGTAGGGGTTTCAGTGTGTGGGGAGGGTTTTCAGTGTGTGGGGAAGGTGTTTCAGTGTGTGGGGACGGGGTTTCAGTGTGTGGGGAAGGGGTTTCCGTGTGTGTGGAATTGATTCAGTGTGTGGGGAAAGAATTTCAGTCTGTGGGGAAGGTGATTCAGTGTGTGGGGAAGGGGATTCTCTCTTTGGGGAAGGGGTTTCAGTGTGTGGGGAAGGGGTTTCAGTGTGTGGGGAATGGGTTTCTGTGTGTGGGGAATGGTTTCAGTGTGTGGGGAAGGGGTGTCAGTGTGTGGGGAAGGGGTTTCAGTGTGTGTGGTAGGGGTTTCAGTGTGTGGGGAATGGTTTCAGTGTGTGGGGAAGTTGTTTCAGTGTGTGTGGAAGGGGATTCAGTGTGTGGGGAATGTGGTTCAGTGTGTGGGGAAGGGGTTTCAGTGTGTGGGGAATGGTTTCAGTGTGTGGGGAAGGGGTTTCACTGTGTGGGGAAGGGGTTTCTGTGTGTGGGGAATGGTTTCAGTGTGTGGGGAAGGGGTTTCAGTGTGTGGGGAAGGGTTTCATTGTGTGGGGAAGGGGGTTCAGTGTGTGGGGACGGGGTTTCAGTGTGTGGGGAAGGGGATTCAGTGTGTGGGAAATGGTTTCAGTGTGTGGGGACGGGTTTCAGTGTGTGGGGAAGGGTTTCAGTGTGTGGGGAAGGGGTTTCACTGTGTGGGGAAGGGGTATCAGTGTGTGGGGAATGGTTTCAGAGTTTGGGGAAGGTATGCAGTGTGTGGGGAAGGGGTTTCCCTGTGAGGGGACGGGGTTTCAGTGTGTGGGGAAGGGGTTTCAGTGTGTAGGGTAGGGGTTTTAATGTGTGGGGAAGGGTTTCAGTGTGTGGGGAAGGGGTTTCAGTGTGTTGGGAATGGTTTCAGTGTGTGGGGAAGGGGTTTCACTGTGTGGGGAAGGGGTTTCTGTGTGTGGGGAATGGTTCCAGTGTGTGGGGAAGGGGTTTCAGTGTGTGGGGAAGGGTTTCAGTGTGCGGGGAAGGGGTTTCAGTGTGTGGGGACGGGGTTTCAGTGTGTGGGGAAGGGGTTTCCGTGTGTGGGGAAGGGGTTTCCGTGTGTGGGGAATTGATTCAGTGTGTGGGGAAAGATTTTCAGTGTGTGGGGAAGGTGATTCAGTGTGTGGGGAAGGGGATTCTCTGTGTGGGGGAGGGGTTTCAGTGTGTGGGGAAGGGGTTTCTGTGTGTGGGGAATGGTTTCAGTGTGTGGGGAAGCCGTTTCAGTGTGTGGGGAAGGGGCTTCAGTGTGTGTGGAAGCGGTTTCAGTGTGTGGGGAATGGTTTCAGTGTGTGGGGACGGGGTTTCAGTGTGTGTGGAAGGGGATTCAGTGTGTGGGGAATGTTTTTCAGTGTCTGGGGAAGGGGTTTCAGTGTGTGGGGAATGGTTTCAGTGTGTGGGGAAGGGGTTTCACTTTGTGGGGAAGGGGTTTCTGTGTGTGGGGAATGGTTTCAGTGTGTGGGGAAGGGGTTTCAGTGTGTGGGGATGGGGTTTCAGTGTGTGGGGACTGGGTTTCAGTGTGTGGGGAAGGGGATTCAGTGTGTGGGAAATGGTTTCAGTGTGTGGGGACGGGTTTCAGTGTGTGGGGAAGGGTTTCAGTGTGTGGGGAAGGGGTTTCACTGTGTGGGGAAGGGGTATCAGTGTGTGGGGAATGGTTTCAATGTGTGGGGAAGGTATTCAGTGTGTGGGGAAGGGGTTTCAGTGTGTGGGGAAGAGGTTTCAGTGTGTAGGGTAGGGGTTTCAGTGTGTGGGGAAGGTTTTCAGTGTGTGGGGAAGGGGTTTCTATGTGTGGGGACGGGGTTTCAGTGTGTGGGGAAGGGGTTTCCGTGTGTCGGGAAGGGGTTACCGTGTGTGTGGAATTGATTCAGTGTGGGGGGAAGGTGTTTCTGTGTGTCGGGAATGGTTTCAGTGTGTGGGGAGGGGTTTCAGTGTGTGGGGAAGGGGTTTCAGTGTGTGTGGAAGGGGTTTCAGTGTGTGGGGAATGGTTTCAGTGTGTGGGGAAGTTGTTTCAGTGTGTGTGGAAGGGGATTCAGTGTGTGGGGAATGTGGTTCAGTGTGTGGGGAAGGGGTTTCAGTGTGTGGGGAATGGTTTCGGTGTGTGGGGAAGGGGTTTCACTGTGTGGGGAAGGGGTTTCTGTGTGTGGGGAATGGTTTCAGTGTGTGGGGAAGGGGTTTCAGTGTGTGGGGAAGGGTTTCAGTGTGTGGGGAAGGGGGTTCAGTGTGTGGGGACGGGGTTTCAGTGTGTGGGGAAGGGGATTCAGTGTGTGGGAAATGGTTTCAGTGTGTGGGGACGGGTTTCAGTGTGTGGGGAAGGGTTTCAGTGTGTGGGGAAGGGGTTTCTCCGTGTGGGGAAGGGGTATCAGCGTGTGGGGAATGGTTTCAGTGTGTGGGGAAGGTATTCAGTGTGTGGGGAAGGGGTTTCACTGTGAGGGGACGGGGTTTCAGTGTGTAGGGTAGGGGTTTCAATGTGTGGGGAAGGGTTTCAGTGTGTGGGGAAGGGGTTACAGTGTGTGCAGAAGGGGTTTCACTGTGTGGGGATGGGTTTTCAGTGTGTGGGGAAGATGTTTCAGTGTGTGGGGACGGGGTTTCCGTGTGTTGGGAAGGTATTCAGTGTGTGGGGAAGGGGTTTCCGTGTGTGGGGAATGGGTTTCAGTGAGTGGGGAAGGGGATTCTCTTTGTGGGGAAGTGGTTTCAGTGTGTGGGAAATGGTTTCAGTCTGTGGCGACGGGTTTCAGTGTGTGGGGAAGCGTTTCAGTGTGTGGGGAAGGGGTTTCACTGTGTGGGGAATTGGTATCAGTGTGTGGGGATGGGTTTCAGTGTGTTGGGAAGGTAATCAGTGTGAGGGGAAGGGGTTTCACTGTGTGGGGAATGGTTTCAGTGTGTGGGGGTGGGGTTTCAGTGTGTGTGGAAGGGGTTTCAGTGTGTATGAAAGGGGTGTCCGTGTGTGGGGAAAGGGTTTCAGTGTGTGGGGAAGGGGTTTCACTGTGTGGGGAAGGGGTTTCAGTGTGTGGGGAAGGGGTATCTCTGTGTGGGGATGGGTTTTCAGTGTGTGGGGAAGATGTTTCAGTGTGTGGTGACGGGGTTTCAGTGTGTGCGGAAGGGGTTTCCGTGTGTGGGGAAAGGGTTTCAGTGTGTGGGGAAGGGGTTTCACTGTGTGGGGAAGGGGTTTCAGTGTGTGGGGAAGGGGTTTCAGTGTGTGGGGAATGGTTTCAGTGTGTGGGGCAAGGGTTTCAGTGTGTGGGGAAGGTGTTTCAGTGTGTGGGGAAGGGGATTCACGGTGTGGGGAAGGGGTTTCAATGTTTGGGGAAGGGGTTTCTGTGTGTGGGGACGTTGTTTCAGTGTGTGGGGAAGGAGTTTCAGTGTGTGGGGAGGGGGTTTCAGTGTGTGGGGACGGGGTTTCAGTGCGTGGGGAATGGTTTCAGTGTGTGGGGACGGGTTTCAGTGTGTGGGGAAGGGGTTTCACTGTGTGGGGAAAGGGTTTCAGTGTGTGGGGAAGGGGTTTCACTGTGTGGGGAAGGAGATTCAGTGTGTGGGGAAGGGGTTTCACTGTGTGGGGAAGGGGTTTCAGTGTGTGGGGAGGGGTTTTCAGTGTGTGGGGAAGGGTTTCAGTGTGTGGGGAAGGGTTTGTGTGCGTGGAAGGGGTTTCAGTGTGTGGGGAAGGGTTTCAGTGTGTGGGGAAGGGGTTTCACTATGTGTGGAATGTGTTTCAGTGTGTGGGGAAGGTGTTTCAGTGTGTGGGGAAGGGTCTCAGTGTGTGGGGAAGGGTTTGTGTGTGTGGAAGGGGTTTCAGTGTGTGGGGAAGGGTTTCAGTGTGTGGCGAAGGGTTTCACTGTGTGGGGAAGGTGCTTCAGTGTGTGGGGAAGGGGACTCAGTGTGTGGGGAAGGGTTTCAGTGTGTGGGGAAAGGATTTCAGTGTGTGGGGAAGGTGATTCAGTGTGTGGGGAAGGGGATTCTCTCGTGGGGAAGGGGTTTCAGTGTGTGGGGAAGGGGTTTCAGTGTGTGGGGAAGGGGTTTCAGTGTGTGGGGAATGGTTTCAGTGTGTGGGGAAGGGGTTTCAGTGTGTGGGGAAGTTGTTTCAGTGTGTGTGGAAGGGGTTTCAGTGTGTGGGGAATGGTTTCAGTGTGTGGGGAAGGGTGTTTCAGTGTGTGTGGAAGGGGTTTCAGTGTCTGGGGAATGTGGTTCAGTGTGTGGGGAATGTGTTTCACTGTGTGGGGAAGGGGTTTCAGTGTGTGCGGAATGGTTTCAGTGTGTGGGGAAGGGGTTTCAGTGTGTGGTGAAGGGTTTCAGTGTGTGGGGAAGGGGTTTCAGTGTGTGGGGAAGGGGTTTCAGTGTGTGGGGAAGGGCATTCAGTGTGTGGGAAATGGTTTCAGAGTGTGGGGACGGGTTTCAGAGTGTGGGCAAGGGTTTCGGTGTGTGGGGAAGGGGTTTCACTGTGTGGGGAAGGGGTATCAGTGTGTGGGGAATGGTTTCAGTGTGCTGGGAAGGTATTCACTGTGTGGGGAAGGTGTCTCACTGTGAGGGGAAGTGTTTTCAGTGTGTGGGGAATGGATTCACTGTGTGGGGAATGGTTTCAGTGTGGGGGGAAGGGGTTTCACTGTGTGTGGAAGGTGTTTCAGTGTGGTGTGAAGGGGATTCAGTGTGTGGGGAAGGGGTTTCAGTATGTGGGGAAGGTTTTCAGCGTGTGGGGAATGGTTTCACTGTGTGGGGAATGGTTTCAACGTGTGGGGAGGGGTTTCAGTGTGTGGGGAAGGGTTTCAGTGTGTGGGGAATGAGTTTCAGTGTGTGGGGAATGGTTTCAGTGTGTTGGTATGGGTTTCAGTGTGAGAGGAAGGGTTTCGGTGTGTGGGGAAGGGATTCAGTGTGTGGGGAAGGGGTTTCACTGTGTGGGGAAGGGGTATCAGTGTGTGGGGAATGGTTTCAGTGTGCTGGGAAGGTATTCACTGTGTGTGGAAGGTGTTTCAGAGTGGGGTGAAGGGGATTCAGTGTGTGGGGAATGGATTCACTGTCTGGGGAATGGTTTCAGTGTGGGGGGAAGGGGTTTCACTGTGTGTGGAAGGTGTTTCAGTCTGGGGTGAAGGGGATTCACTGTGTGGGGAAGGGTTTCAGTGTGTGGGGAAGGGATTCAGTGTGTGGGGAAGGGGTTTCAGTATGTGGGGAAGGATTTCAGCGTGTGGGGAATGGTTTCAGTGTGTGGGGAATGGTTTCAACGTGTGGGGAGAGGTTTCAGTGTGTGGGGAAGGAGTTTCAGTGTGTGGGGAAGGTGTTTCACTGTGTGGGGACGGGGTTTCAGTGTGTGGGGAAGGGGTTTCAGTGTGTAGGATAGGTATTCATTGTGTGGGGAAGGTGTCCCACTGTGAGGGGAAGTGTTTTCAGTGTGTGGGGAATGGATTCACTGTGTGGGGAATGGTTTCAGTGTGTGGGGAAGTGTTTTCACTGTGTGTGGAAGGTGTTTCAGTGTGGGGTGAAGGGGATTCAGTGTGTGGGGAAGGGTTTCAGTGTGTGGGGAAGGGATACAGTGTGTGGGGAAGGGGTTTCAGTATGTGGGGAAGGGTTTCAGTTTGTGGGGAATGGTTTCAGTGTGTGGGGAATGGTTTCAGCGTGTGGGGAATGGGTTTCTGTGTGTGGGGAAGGATTTCAGTGTGTGGGGAGGGGTTTCAGTGTGTGGGGAAGGGTTTCAGTGTGGGGTGAAGGGGATTCAGTGTGTTGGGAAGGCTTTCAGTGTGTGGGGAAGGGTTTCAGTGTGTGGGGAAGGAGTTTCAGAGTGTGGGGAAGGGGTTTCAGTATGTGGGGAAGGGTTTCAGTGTGTGGGGAATGGTTTCAGTGTGTGGGGAATGGTTTCAGCGTGTGGGGGATGGGTTTCTGTGTGTGGGGAAGTATTTCAGTGTGTGGGGAGGGGTTGCCCTGTGTGGGGAAGGAGTTTCAGTGTGTGGGGAAGGGGTTTCACTGTGTGGGGAAGGAGTTTCAGTGTGTGGGGAAGGATTTCAGTGTGTGGGGAGGAGTTTCACTATGTGTGGAATGTGTTTCAGTGTGTGGGGAAGGTGTTTCAGTGTGTGGGGAAGGGTTTCAGTGTGTGGGGAACGGTTTGTGTGTGTGGAAGGGGTTTCAGTGTGTGGGGAAGGGTTTCAGTGTGTGGCGAAGGGTTTCACTGTGTGGGGAAGGTGCTTCAGTGTGTGGGGAAGGGGACTCAGTGTGTGGGGAAGGGTTTCAGTGTGTGGGGAAAGGATTTCAGTGTGTGGGGAAGGTGATTCAGTGTGTGGGGAAGGGGATTCAGTGTATGGGGAAGGGGTTTCAGTGTGTGGGGAAGGGGTTTCAGTGTGTGGGGAATGGTTTCAGTGTGTGGGGAAGGCGTTTCAGTGTGTGGGGAAGTGGTTTCAGTGTGCGTGGAAGGGGTTTCAGTGTGTGGGGAATGGTTTCAGTGTGTGGGGAAGGTGTTTCAGTGTGTGTGGAAGGGGTTTCAGTGTCTGGGGAATGTGGTTCAGTGTGTGGGGAAGGTGTTTCACTGTGTGGGGAAGGGGTTTCAGTGTGTGGGGAATGGTTTCAGTGTGTGGGGAAGGGGTTTCAGTGTGTGGTGAAGGGTTTCAGTGTGTGGGGAAGGGCATTCAGTGTGTGGGAAATGGTTTCAGTGTGTGGGGACGGGTTTCAGTGTGTGGGCAAGGGTTTCAGTGTGTGGGGAAGAGGTTTCACTGTGTGGGGAAGGGGTATCAGTGTGTGGGGAATGGTTTCAGTGTGCTGGGAAGGTATTCACTGTGTGGGGAAGGTGTCTCACTGTGAGGGGAAGTGTTTTCAGTGTGTGGGGAATGGATTCACTGTGTGGGGAATGGTTTCAGTGTGGGGGGAAGGGGTTTCACTGTGTGTGGAAGGTGTTTCAGTGTGGGGTGAAGGGGATTCAGTGTGTGGGGAAGGGTTTCAGTGTGTGGGGAAGGGATTCAGTGTGTGGGGATGGGGTTTCAGTATGTGGGGAATGGTTTCAGCGTGTGGGGAATGGTTTCAGTGTGTGGGGAATGGTTTCAACGTGTGGGGAGGGGTTTCAGTGTGTGGGGAATGAGTTTCAGTGTGTGGGGAAGGGTTTCAGTGTGTTGCTATGGGTTTCAGTGTGAGGGGAAGGGTTTCGGTGTGTGTGGTAGGAATTCAGTGTGTGGGGAAGGGGTTTCACTGTGTGGGGAAGGGGTATCAGTGTGTGGGGAATGGTTGCAGTGTTGAGGGAAGTTATTCACTGTGTGGGGAAGGTGTCTCACTGTGAGGGGAAGTGTTTTCAGTGTATGGGGAATGGATTCACTGTGTGGGGAATGGTTTCAGTGTGGGGGGAAGGGGATTCAGTGTGTGGGGAAGGGTTTCAGTGTGTGGGGAAGGGATTCAGTATGTGCTGAAGGGGTTTCAGTATGTGGGAAAGGGTTTCAGCGTGTGGGGAATGGTTTCGGTGTGTGGGGAATGGTTTCAACGTGTGGGGAGGGGTTTCGGTGTGTGGGGAAGGAGTTTCAGTGTGTGGGGAAGGTGTTTCACTGTGTGGGGACGGGGTTTCAGTGTGTGGGGAAGGGGTTTCAGTGTGTAGGATAGGTATTCATTGTGTGGGGAAGGTGTCCCACTGTGAGGGGAAGTGTTTTCAGTGTGTGGGGAATGGATTCACTGAGTGGGGAATGGTTTCAGTGTGTGGGGAAGGGGTTTCACTGTGTGTGGAAGGTGTTTCAGTGTGGGGTGAAGGGGATTCAGTGTGTGGGGAAGGGTTTCAGTGTGTGGGGAAGGGATATAGTGTGTGGGGAAGGGGTTTCAGTATGTGGGGAAGGGTTTCAGTGTGTGGGGAATGGTTTCAGTGTGTGGGGAATGGTTCCAGCGTGTGGGGAAGGGGTTTCTGTGTGTGGGGAAGGATTTCAGTGTGTGGGGAGGGGTTTCAGTGTGTGGGGAAGGGTTTCAGTGTGGGGTGAAGGGGATTCAGTGTGTGGGGAAGGGTTTCAGTGTGTGGGGAAGGGTTTCAGTGTGTGGGGAAGGAGTTTCAGAGTGTGGGGAAGGTGTTTCACTGTGTGGGGATGGGGTTTCAGTGTGTTGGGAAGCGGTTTCAGTGTGTAGGGTAGGGGTTTCAGCGTGTGGGGAAGGGTTTCAGTGTGTGGGGAAGGGGTTTCAGTGTGTGGGGAAGAGGTTTCACTGTGTGGGGATGGGTTTTCAGTGTGTGGGGAAGATGTTTCAGTGGGTGGGGACGGGGTTTCTATGTGTGGGGAAGGGGTTTCCGTGTGTGGAGAAAGGGTTTCAGTGTGTGGGGAAGGGGTTTCACTGTGTAGCAAAGGGGTTTCAGTGTGTGGGGAAGGGGTTTCAGTGTGTGGAGCATGGTTCCAGTGTGTGGGGCAAGGGTTTCAGTGTGTGGGGAAGGGGTTTTATTGTGTGGGGAAGGGGATTCTGTGTGTGGGGAAGGGGTTTCAGTGTTTGGGGAAGGGGATTCGGTGTGTGGGGACATTGTTTCATTGTGAGGGGAAGGGGTTTCAGTGTGTGGGGAAGGGGTTTCAGTGTGTGGGGAAGGGCTTCAGTGCGTGGGGAATGGTTTCAGTGTGTGGGGACGGGTTTCAGTGTGTGTTGAAGGGGTTTCAGTGTGTGGGGAAGGGGTTTCACTGAGTGGGGAAGGGGTTTCAGTGTGTGGGGAAGGGGTTTCACTGTGTGGGGAAGGGGTTTCAGTGTGTGGGGAATGGTTTCAGTGTGTGGGGAAAGGATTTCAGTGTGTGGGGAAGGAGTTTCACTGTGTGGGGATGGGTTTTCAGTGTGTGGGGAAGATGTTTCAGTGTGTGCGGACGGGGTTTCAGTGAGTGGGGAAGGGGTTTCCGTGTGTGGGGAAGGGGATTCTCTGTGTGGGGAAGTGGTTTCAGTGTGTGGGGAAGGGGTTTCAGTGTGTAGGCAAGGGGTTTCAGTGTGTGGGGAATGGTTTCAGTGTGTGGGGAAGGGGTTTCAGAGTGTGGGGAAGGGGTTTCAGTGTGTGTGGAAGGGGTTTCAGTGTGTGGGGAAGGGGTTTCAGTGTGTGGGGGTGGTGTTTCAGTGTGTGTGGAAGGGGTTTCAGTGTGTATGAAAGGGGTTTATGTGTGTGGGGGAAGGGTTTCAGCGTGTGCGGAAGGGGTTTCACTGTGTGGGGAAGGGGTTTCAGTGTGTGGGGAAGGGGTTTCAGTGTGTGGGGAATGGCTTCAGTGTGTGGGGAAGGGGATTCAGTGTGTGGGAAATGGTTTCAGTGTGTGGGGACGGGTTTCAGTGTGTGGGGAAGGGTTTCAGTGTGTGGGGAAGGGGTTTCACTGTGTGGGGAAGGGGTATCAGTGTGTGGGGAATGGTTTCAGTGTGTGGGGAAGGTATTCAGTGTGTGGGGAAGGGGTATCACTGTGAGGGCACGGGGTTTCAGTGTGTGGGGAAGGGGTTTCAGTGTGTAGGGTAGGGGTTTCAGGGTGTGGGGAAGATGTTTCAGTGTGTGGGGAAGGGGTTTCAGTGTGTGGGGAAGGAGTTTCACTGTGTGGGGAAGGGGTTTCAGTGTGTGGGGAAGATGTTTCAGTGTGTGCGGACGGGGTTTCAGTGAGTGGGGAAGGGGTTGCCGTGTGTGGGGAAGGGGATTCTCTGTGTGGGGAAGTGGTTTCAGTGTGTGGGGAAGGGGTTTCAGTATGTGGGCAAGGGGTTTCAGTGTGTATGGAATGGTTTCAGAGTGTGGGGAAGGGGTTTCAGACTGTGGGGAAGGGGTTTCCGTGTGTGTGGAAGGGGTTTCAGTGTGTGGGGAATGGTTTCAGTGTGTGGGGGTGGGGTTTCAGTGTGTGTGGAAGGGGTTTCAGTGTGTATGAAAGGGGTTTCCGTGTGCGGGGAAATGGTTTCAGTGTGTGGGGAAGGGGTTTCACTGTGTGGGGAAGGGGTTTCAGTGTGTGGGGAAGGGGTTTCAGTGTGTGGGGAATGGTTTCAGTGTGTGGGGCAAGGGTTTCAGTGTGTGGGGAAGGTGTTTCAGTGTGTGGGGAAGGGGAATCACTGTGTGGGGAAGGGGTTTCAGTGTTTGGGGAAGGGGTTTCAGTGTGTGGGGAAGAGGTTTCACTGTGTGGGGATGGGTTTTCAGTGTGTGGGGAAGATGTTTCAGTGAGTGGGGACGGGGTTTCTGTGTGTGGGGAAGGGGTTTCCGTGTGTGGAGAAAGGGTTTCAGTGTGTGGGGAAGGGGTTTCACTGTGTGGCAAAGGGGTTTCAGTGTGTGGGAAAGGGGTTTCAGTGTGTGGGGAAGGGCTTTCAGTGCGTGGGGAATGGTTTCAGTGTGTGGGGACGGGTTTCAGTGTGTGTTGAAGGGGTTTCAGTGTGTGGGGAAGGGGTTTCACTGAGTGGGGAAGGGGTTTCAGTGTGTGGGGAAGGGGTTTCACTGTGTGGGGAAGGGGTTTCAGTGTGTGGGGAATGGTTTCAGTGTGTGGGGAAAGGATTTCAGTATGTGGGGAAGGAGTTTCACTGTGTGGGGATGGGTTTTCAGTGTGTGGGGAAGATGTTTCAGTGTGTGCGGACGGGGTTTCAGTGAGTGGGGAAGGGGATTCTCTGTGTGGGGAAGTGGTTTCAGTGTGTGGGGAAGCGGTTTCAGTGTGTAGGCAAGGGGTTTCAGTGTGTGGGGAATGGTTTCAGTGTGTGGGGAAGGGGTTTCAGAGTGTGGGGAAGGGGTTTCAGTGTGTGTGGAAGGGGTTTCAGTGTGTGGGGAAGGGGTTTCAGTGTGTGGGGGTGGTGTTTCAGTGTGTGTGGAAGGGGTTTCAGTGTGTATGAAAGGGGTTTCTGTGTGTGGGGGAAGGGTTTCTGCGTGTGGGGAAGGGGTTTCACTGTGTGGGGAAGGGGTTTCAGTGTGTGGGGAAGGGGTTTCAGTGTGTGGGGAATGGTTTCAGTGTGTGGGGAAGGGGATTCAGTGTGTGGGAAATGGTTTCAGTGTGTGGGGACGGGTTTCAGTGTGTGGGGAAGGGTTTCAGTGTGTGGGGAAGGGGTTTCACTGTGTGGGGAAGGGGTATCAGTGTGTGGGGAATGGTTTCAGTGTGTGGGGAAGGTGTTCAGTGTGTGGGGAAGGGGTATCACTGTGAGGGCACGGGGTTTCAGTGTGTGGGGAAGGGGTTTCAGTGTGTAGGGTAGGGGTTTCAGGGTGTGGGGAAGATGTTTCAGTGTGTGGGGAAGGGGTTTCAGTGTGTGGGGAAGGAGTTTTACTGTGTGGGGAAGGGGTTTCAGTGTGTGGGGAAGATGTTTCAGTGTGTGCGTACGGGGTTTCAGTGAGTGGGGAAGGGGTTTCCGTGTGTGGGGAAGGGGATTCTCTGTGTGGGGAAGTGGTTTCAGTGTGTGGGGAAGGGGTTTCAGTATGTGGGCAAGGGGTTTCAGTGTGTATGGAATGGTTTCAGTGTGTGGGGAAGGGGTTTCAGACTGTGGGGAAGGGGTTTCCGTGTGTGTGGAAGGGGTTTCAGTGTGCGGGGAATGGTTTCAGTGTGTGGGGGTGGGGTTTCAGTGTGTGTGGAAGGGGTTTCAGTGTGTATGAAAGGGGTTTCCGTGTGTGGGGAAATGGTTTCAGTGTGTGGGGAAGGGGTTTCACTGTGTGGGGAAGGGGTTTCAGTGTGTGGGGAAGGGGTTTCAGTGTGTGGGGAATGGTTTCAGTGTGTGGGGCAAGGGTTTCAGTGTGTGGGGAAGGTGTTTCAGTGTGTGGGGAAGGGGATTCACTGTGTGGGGAAGGGGTTTCAGTGTGTGGAGAAGGGGTTTCAGTGTGTGGGGAAGGTGTTTCAGTGTGTGGGGAAGAGGATTCACTATGTGGGGAAGGGGTTTCAGTGTTTGGGGAAGGGGTTTCAGTGTGTGGGGAAGGGGTTTCACTGTGTGGCAAAGGGGTTTCAGTGTGTGGGGAAGGGGTTTCAGTGTGTGGAGCATGGTTCCAGTGTGTGGGGCAAGGGTTTCAGTGTGTGGGGAAGGGGTTTTATTGTGTGGGGAAGGGGATTCAGTGTGTGGGGAAGGGGTTTCAGTGTTTGGGGAAGGGGATTCGGTGTGTGGGGACGTTGTTTCAGTGTGAGGGGAAGGGGTTTCAGTGTGTGGGGAAGGGGTTTCAGTGCGTGGGGAATGGTTTCAGTGTGTGGGGACGGGTTTCAGTGTGTGTTGAAGGGGTTTCAGTGTGTGGGGATGGGTTTTCAGTGTGTGGGGAAGATGTTTCAGTGTGTGCGGACGGGGTTTCAGTGAGTGGGGAAGGGGTTTCCGTGTGTGGGGAAGGGGATTCTCTGTGTGGGGAAGTGGTTTCAGTGTGTGGGGAAGGGGTTTCAGTGTGTAGGCAAGGGGTTTCAGTGTGTGGGGAATGGTTTCAGTGTGTGGGGAAGGGGTTTCAGTGTGTGTGGAAGGGGTTTCAGTGTGTGGGGAAGGGGTTTCAGTGTGTGGGGGTGGTGTTTCAGTGTGTGTGGAAGGGGTTTCAGTGTGTATGAAAGGGGTTTCTGTGTGTGGGGGAAGGGTTTCAGCGTGTGGGGAAGGGGTTTCACTGTGTGGGGAAGGGGTTTCAGTGTGTGGGGAAGGGGTTTCAGTGTGTGGGGAATGGTTTCAGTGTGTGGGGAAGGGGATTCAGTGTGTGGGAAATGGTTTCAGTGTGTGGGGACGGGTTTCAGTGTGTGGGGAAGGGTTTCAGTGTGTGGGGAAGGGGTTTCACTGTGTGGGGAAGGGGTATCAGTATGTGGGGAATGGTTTCAGTGTGTGGGGAAGGTATTCAGTGTGTGGGGAAGGGGTATCACTGTGAGGGCACGGGGTTTCAGTGTGTGGGGAAGGGGTTTCAGTGTGTAGGGTAGGGGTTTCACTGTGTGGGGAAGGGGTATCAGTGTGTGGGGAATGGTTTCAGTGTGCTGGGAAGGTATTCACTGTGTGGGGAAGGTGTCTCACTGTGAGGGGAAGTGTTTTCAGTGTGTGGGGAATGGATTCACTGTGTGGGGAATGGTTTCAGTGTGGGGGGAAGGGGTTTCACTGTGTGTGGAAGGTGTTTCAGTGTGGTGTGAAGGGGATTCAGTGTGTGGGGAAGGGGTTTCAGTATGTGGGGAAGGTTTTCAGCGTGTGGGGAATGGTTTCACTGTGTGGGGAATGGTTTCAACGTGTGGGGAGGGGTTTCAGTGTGTGGGGAAGGGTTTCAGTGTGTGGGGAATGAGTTTCAGTGTGTGGGGAATGGTTTCAGTGTGTTGGTATGGGTTTCAGTGTGAGGGAAGGGTTTCGGTGTGTGGGGAAGGGATTCAGTGTGTGGGGAAGGGGTTTCACTGTGTGGGGAAGGGGTATCAGTGTGTGGGGAATGGTTTCAGTGTGCTGGGAAGGTATTCACTGTGTGTGGAAGGTGTTTCAGAGTGGGGTGAAGGGGATTCAGTGTGTGGGGAATGGATTCACTGTCTGGGGAATGGTTTCAGTGTGGGGGGAAGGGGTTTCACTGTGTGTGGAAGGTGTTTCAGTCTGGGGTGAAGGGGATTCACTGTGTGGGGAAGGGTTTCAGTGTGTGGGGAAGGGATTCAGTGTGTGGGGAAGGGGTTTCAGTATGTGGGGAAGGATTTCAGCGTGTGGGGAATGGTTTCAGTGTGTGGGGAATGGTTTCAACGTGTGGGAGAGGTTTCAGTGTGTGGGGAAGGAGTTTCAGTGTGTGGGGAAGGTGTTTCACTGTGTGGGGACGGGGTTTCAGTGTGTGGGGAAGGGGTTTCAGTGTGTAGGATAGGTATTCATTGTGTGGGGAAGGTGTCCCACTGTGAGGGGAAGTGTTTTCAGTGTGTGGGGAATGGATTCACTGTGTGGGGAATGGTTTCAGTGTGTGGGGAAGTGTTTTCACTGTGTGTGGAAGGTGTTTCAGTGTGGGGTGAAGGGGATTCAGTGTGTGGGGAAGGGTTTCAGTGTGTGGGGAAGGGATACAGTGTGTGGGGAAGGGGTTTCAGTATGTGGGGAAGGGTTTCAGTTTGTGGGGAATGGTTTCAGTGTGTGGGGAATGGTTTCAGCGTGTGGGGAATGGGTTTCTGTGTGTGGGGAAGGATTTCAGTGTGTGGGGAGGGGTTTCAGTGTGTGGGGAAGGGTTTCAGTGTGGGGTGAAGGGGATTCAGTGTGTGGGGAAGGGTTTCAGTGTGTGGGGAAGGGTTTCAGAGTGTGGGGAAGGAGTTTCAGAGTGTGGGGAAGGGGTTTCAGTATGTGGGGAAGGGTTTCAGTGTGTGGGGAATGGTTTCAGTGTGTGGGGAATGGTTTCAGCGTGTGGGGAATGGGTTTCTGTGTGTGGGGAAGTATTTCAGTGTGTGGGGAGGGGTTGCCCTGTGTGGGGAAGGAGTTTCAGTGTGTGGGGAAGGGGTTTCACTGTGTGGGGAATGAGTTTCAGTGTGTGGGGAAGGATTTCAGTGTGTGGGGAGGAGTTTCACTATGTGTGGAATGTGTTTCCGTGTGTGGGGAAGGTGTTTCAGTGTGTGGGGAAGGGTTTCAGTGTGTGGGGAACGGTTTGTGTGTGTGGAAGGGGTTTCAGTGTGTGGGGAAGGGTTTCAGTGTGTGGCGAAGGGTTTCACTGTGTGGGGAAGGTGCTTCAGTGTGTGGGGAAGGGGACTCAGTGTGTGGGGAAGGGTTTCAGTGTGTGGGGAAAGGATTTCAGTGTGTGGGGAAGGTGATTCAGTGTGTGGGGAAGGGGATTCAGTGTGTGGGGAAGGGGTTTCAGTGTGTGGGGAAGGGGTTTCAGTGTGTGGGGAATGGTTTCAGTGTGTGGGGAAGGCGTTTCAGTGTGTGGGGAAGTGGTTTCAGTGTGCGTGGAAGGGGCTTCAGTGTGTGGGGAATGGTTTCAGTGTGTGGGGAAGGGGTTTCAGTGTGTGTGGAAGGGGTTTCAGTGTCTGGGGAATGTGGTTCAGTGTGTGGGGAAGGTGTTTCACTGTGTGGGGAAGGGGTTTCAGTGTGTGGGGAATGGTTTCAGTGTGTGGGGAAGGGGTTTCAGTGTGTGGTGAAGGGTTTCAGTGTGTGGGGAAGGGGTATCAGTGTGTGGGGACGGGGTTTCAGTGTGTGGGGAAGGGCATTCAGTGTGTGGGGAATGGTTTCAGTGTGTGGGGACGGGTTTCAGTGTGTGGGGAAGGGGTTTCAGTGTGTAGGGTAGGGGTTTCAGGGTGTGGGGAAGATGTTTCAGTGTGTGGGGAAGGGGTTTCACTGTGTGGGGACGGGGTTTCAGTGTGTGGGGAAGGGGTTTCAGTGTGTAGGATAGGTATTCATTGTGTGGGGAAGGTGTCCCACTGTGAGGGGAAGTGTTTTCAGTGTGTGGGGAATGGATTCACTGTGTGGGGAATGGTTTCAGTGTGTGGGGAAGTGTTTTCACTGTGTGTGGAAGGTGTTTCAGTGTGGGGTGAAGGGAATTCAGTGTGTGGGGAAGGGTTTCAGTGTGTGGGGAAGGGATACAGTGTGTGGGGAAGGGGTTTCAGTATGTGGGGAAGGGTTTCAGTTTGTGGGGAATGGTTTCAGTGTGTGGGGAATGGTTTCAGCGTGTGGGGAATGGGTTTCTGTGTGTGGGGAAGGATTTCAGTGTGTGGGGAGGGGTTTCAGTGTGTGGGGAAGGGTTTCAGTGTGGGGTGAAGGGGATTCAGTGTGTGGGGAAGGGTTTCAGTGTGTGGGGAAGGGTTTCAGAGTGTGGGGAAGGAGTTTCAGAGTGTGAGGAAGGGGTTTCAGTATGTGGGGAAGGGTTTCAGTGTGTGGGGAATGGTTTCAGTGTGTGGGGAATGGCTTCAGCGTGTGGGGAATGGGTTTCTGTGTGTGGGGAAGTATTTCAGTGTGTGGGGAGGGGTTGCCCTGTGTGGGGAAGGAGTTTCAGTGTGTGGGGAAGGGGTTTCACTGTGTGGGGAATGAGTTTCAGTGTGTGGGGAAGGATTTCAGTGTGTGGGGAGGAGTTTCACTATGTGTGGAATGTGTTTCAGTGTGTGGGGAAGGTGTTTCAGTGTGTGGGGAAGGGTTTCAGTGTGTGGGGAACGGTTTGTGTTTGTGGAAGGGGTTTCAGTGTGTGGGGAAGGGTTTCAGTGTGTGGCGAAGGGTTTCACTGTGTGGGGAAGGTGCTTCAGTGTGTGGGGAAGGGGACTCAGTGTGTGGGGAAGGGTTTCAGTGTGTGGGGAAAGGATTTCAGTGTGTGGGGAAGGTGATTCAGTGTGTGGGGAAGGGGATTCAGTGTGTGGGGAAGGGGTTTCAGTGTGTGGGGAAGGGGTTTCAGTGTGTGGGGAATGGTTTCAGTGTGTGGGGAAGGCGTTTCAGTGTGTGGGGAAGTGGTTTCAGTGTGCGTGGAAGGGGTTTCAGTGTGTGGGGAATGGTTTCAGTGTGTGGGGAAGGGGTTTCAGTGTGTGTGGAAGGGGTTTCAGTGTCTGGGGAATGTGGTTCAGTGTGTGGGGAAGGTGTTTCACTGTGTGGGGAAGGGGTTTCAGTGTGTGGGGAATGGTTTCAGTGTGTGGGGAAGGGGTTTCAGTGTGTGGTGAAGGGTTTCAGTGTGTGGGGAAGGGGTATCAGTGTGTGGGGACGGGGTTTCAGTGTGTGGGGAAGGGCATTCAGTGTGTGGGAAATGGTTTCAGTGTGTGGGGACGGGTTTCAGTGTGTGGGGAAGGGGTTTCAGTGTGTAGGGTAGGGGTTTCAGGGTGTGGGGAAGATGTTTCAGTGTGTGGGGAAGGGGTTTCAGTGTGTGGGGAAGGAGTTTTACTGTGTGGGGAAGGGGTTTCAGTGTGTGGGGAAGATGTTTCAGTGTGTGCGTACGGGGTTTCAGTGAGTGGGGAAGGGGTTTCCGTGTGTGGGGAAGGGGATTCTCTGTGTGGGGAAGTGGTTTCAGTGTGTGGGGAAGGGGTTTCAGTATGTGGGCAAGGGGTTTCAGTGTGTATGGAATGGTTTCAGTGTGTGGGGAAGGGGTTTCAGACTGTGGGGAAGGGGTTTCCGTGTGTGTGGAAGGGGTTTCAGTGTGCGGGGAATGGTTTCAGTGTGTGGGGGTGGGGTTTCAGTGTGTGTGGAAGGGGTTTCAGTGTGTATGAAAGGGGTTTCCGTGTGTGGGGAAATGGTTTCAGTGTGTGGGGAAGGGGTTTCACTGTGTGGGGAAGGGGTTTCAGTGTGTGGGGAAGGGGTTTCAGTGTGTGGGGAATGGTTTCAGTGTGTGGGGCAAGGGTTTCAGTGTGTGGGGAAGGTGTTTCAGTGTGTGGGGAAGGGGATTCACTGTGTGGGGAAGGGGTTTCAGTGTGTGGGGAAGGGGTTTCAGTGTGTGGGGAAGGTGTTTCAGTGTGTGGGGAAGAGGATTCACTGTGTGGGGAAGGGGTTTCAGTGTTTGGGGAAGGGGTTTCAGTGTGTGGGGAAGGGGTTTCACTGTGTGGCAAAGGGGTTTCAGTGTGTGGGGAAGGGGTTTCAGTGTGTGGAGCATGGTTCCAGTGTGTGGGGCAAGGGTTTCAGTGTGTGGGGAAGGGGTTTTATTGTGTGGGGAAGGGGATTCAGTGTGTGGGGAAGGGGTTTCAGTGTTTGGGGAAGGGGATTCGGTGTGTGGGGACGTTGTTTCAGTGTGAGGGGAAGGGGTTTCAGTGTGTGGGGAAGGGGTTTCAGTGCGTGGGGAATGGTTTCAGTGTGTGGGGACGGGTTTCAGTGTGTGTTGAAGGGGTTTCAGTGTGTGGGGATGGGTTTTCAGTGTGTGGGGAAGATGTTTCAGTGTGTGCGGACGGGGTTTCAGTGAGTGGGGAAGGGGTTTCCGTGTGTGGGGAAGGGGATTCTCTGTGTGGGGAAGTGGTTTCAGTGTGTGGGGAAGGGGTTTCAGTGTGTAGGCAAGGGGTTTCAGTGTGTGGGGAATGGTTTCAGTGTGTGGGGAAGGGGTTTCAGTGTGTGTGGAAGGGGTTTCAGTGTGTGGGGAAGGGGTTTCAGTGTGTGGGGGTGGTGTTTCAGTGTGTGTGGAAGGGGTTTCAGTGTGTATGAAAGGGGTTTCTGTGTGTGGGGGAAGGGTTTCAGCGTGTGGGGAAGGGGTTTCACTGTGTGGGGAAGGGGTTTCAGTGTGTGGGGAAGGGGTTTCAGTGTGTGGGGAATGGTTTCAGTGTTTGGGGAAGGGGATTCAGTGTGTGGGAAATGGTTCCAGTGTGTGGGGACGGGTTTCAGTGTGTGGGGAAGGGTTTCAGTGTGTGGGGAAGGGGTTTCACTGTGTGGGGAAGGGGTATCAGTGTGTGGGGAATGGTTTCAGTGTGTGGGGAAGGTATTCAGTGTGTGGGGAAGGGGTATCACTGTGAGGGCACGGGGTTTCAGTGTGTGGGGAAGGGGTTTCAGTGTGTAGGGTAGGGGTTTCACTGTGTGGGGAAGGGGTATCAGTGTGTGGGGAATGGTTTCAGTGTGCTGGGAAGGTATTCACTGTGTGGGGAAGGTGTCTCACTGTGAGGGGAAGTGTTTTCAGTGTGTGGGGAATGGATTCACTGTGTGGGGAATGGTTTCAGTGTGGGGGGAATGGATTCACTGTGTGGGGAATGGTTTCAGTGTGGGGAGAAGGGGTTTCACTGTGTGTGGAAGGTGTTTCAGTGTGGTGTGAAGGGGATTCAGTGTGTGGGGAAGGGGTTTCAGTATGTGGGGAAGGTTTTCAGCGTGTGGGGAATGGTTTCACTGTGTGGGGAATGGTTTCAACGTGTGGGGAGGGGTTTCAGTGTGTGGGGAAGGGTTTCAGTGTGTGGGGAATGAGTTTCAGTGTGTGGGGAATGGTTTCAGTGTGTTGGTATGGGTTTCAGTGTGAGGGGAAGGGTTTCGGTGTGTGGGGAAGGGATTCAGTGTGTGGGGAAGGGGTTTCACTGTGTGGGGAAGGGGTATCAGTGTGTGGGGAATGGTTTCAGTGTGCTGGGAAGGTATTCACTGTGTGTGGAAGGTGTTTCAGTTTGGGGTGAAGGGGATTCAGTGTGTGGGGAATGGATTCACTGTCTGGGGAATGGTTTCAGTGTGGGGGGAAGGGGTTTCACTGTGTGTGGAAGGTGTTTCAGTCTGGGGTGAAGGGGATTCACTGTGTGGGGAAGGGTTTCAGTGTGTGGGGAAGGGATTCAGTGTGTGGGGAAGGGGTTTCAGTATGTGGGGAAGGATTTCAGCGTGTGGGGAATGGTTTCAGTGTGTGGGGAATGGTTTCAACGTGTGGGGAGAGGTTTCAGTGTGTGGGGAAGGAGTTTCAGTGTGTGGGGAAGGTGTTTCACTGTGTGGGGACGGGGTTTCAGTGTGTGGGGAAGGGGTTTCAGTGTGTAGGATAGGTATTCATTGTGTGGGGAAGGTGTCCCACTGTGAGGGGAAGTGTTTTCAGTGTGTGGGGAATGGATTCACTGTGTGGGGAATGGTTTCAGTGTGTGGGGAAGTGTTTTCACTGTGTGTGGAAGGTGTTTCAGTGTGGGGTGAAGGGGATTCAGTGTGTGGGGAAGGGTTTCAGTGTGTGGGGAAGGGATACAGTGTGTGGGGAAGGGGTTTCAGTATGTGGGGAAGGGTTTCAGTTTGTGGGGAATGGTTTCAGTGTGTGGGGAATGGTTTCAGCGTGTGGGGAATGGGTTTCTGTGTGTGGGGAAGGATTTCAGTGTGTGGGGAGGGGTTTCAGTGTGTGGGGAAGGGTTTCAGTGTGGGGTGAAGGGGATTCAGTGTGTGGGGAAGGGTTTCAGTGTGTGGGGAAGGGTTTCAGAGTGTGGGGAAGGAGTTTCAGAGTGTGGGGAAGGGGTTTCAGTATGTGGGGAAGGGTTTCAGTGTGTGGGGAATGGTTTCAGTGTGTGGGGAATGGTTTCAGCGTGTGGGGAATGGGTTTCTGTGTGTGGGGAAGTATTTCAGTGTGTGGGGAGGGGTTGCCCTGTGTGGGGAAGGAGTTTCAGTGTGTGGGGAAGGGGTTTCACTGTGTGGGGAAGGAGTTTCAGTGTGTGGGGAAGGATTTCAGTGTGTGGGGAGGAGTTTCACTATGTGTCGAATGTGTTTCAGTGTGTGGGGAAGGTGTTTCAGTGTGTGGGGAAGGGTTTCAGTGTGTGGGGAACGGTTTGTGTGTGTGGAAGGGGTTTCAGTGTGTGGGGAAGGGTTTCAGTGTGTGGCGAAGGGTTTCACTGTGTGGGGAAGGTGCTTCAGTGTGTGGGGAAGGGGACTCAGTGTGTGGGGAAGGGTTTCAGTGTGTGGGGAAAGGATTTCAGTGTGTGGGGAAGGTGATTCAGTGTGTGGGGAAGGGGATTCAGTGTGTGGGGAAGGGGTTTCAGTGTGTGGGGAAGGGGTTTCAGTGTGTGGGGAATGGTTTCAGTGTGTGGGGAAGGCGTTTCAGTGTGTGGGGAAGTGGTTTCAGTGTGCGTGGAAGGGGTTTCAGTGTGTGGGGAATGGTTTCAGTGTGTGGGGAAGGGGTTTCAGTGTGTGTGGAAGGGGTTTCAGTGTCTGGGGAATGTGGTTCAGTGTGTGGGGAAGGTGTTTCACTGTGTGGGGAAGGGGTTTCAGTGTGTGGGGAATGGTTTCAGTGTGTGGGGAAGGGGTTTCAGTGTGTGGTGAAGGGTTTCAGTGTGTGGGGAAGGGGTATCAGTGTGTGGGGACGGGGTTTCAGTGTGTGGGGAAGGGCATTCAGTGTGTGGGAAATGGTTTCAGTGTGTGGGGACGGGTTTCAGTGTGTGGGCAAGGGTTTCAGTGTGTGGGGAAGGGGTTTCACTGTGTGGGGAAGGGGTATCAGTGTGTGGGGAATGGTTTCAGTGTGCTGGGAAGGTATTCACTGTGTGGGGAAGGTGTCTCACTGTGAGGGGAAGTGTTTTCAGTGTGTGGGGAATGGATTCACTGTGTGGGGAATGGTTTCAGTGTGGGGGGAAGGGGTTTCACTGTGTGTGGAAGGTGTTTCAGTGTGGGGTGAAGGGGATTCAGTGTGTGGGGAAGGGTTTCAGTGTGTGGGGAAGGGATTCAGTGTGTGGGGATGGGGTTTCAGTATGTGGGGAATGGTTTCAGCGTGTGGGGAATGGTTTCAGTGTGTGGGGAATGGTTTCAACGTGTGGGGAGGGGTTTCAGTGTGTGGGGAATGAGTTTCAGTGTGTGGGGAAGGGTTTCAGTGTGTTGCTATGGGTTTCAGTGTGAGGGGAAGGGTTTCGGTGTGTGTGGAAGGGATTCAGTGTGTGGGGAAGGGGTTTCACTGTGTGGGGAAGGGGTATCAGTGTGTGGGGAATGGTTGCAGTGTTGAGGGAAGGTATTCACTGTGTGGGGAAGGTGTCTCACTGTGAGGGGAAGTGTTTTCAGTGTATGGGGAATGGATTCACTGTGTGGGGAATGGTTTCAGTGTGGGGGGAAGGGGTTTCACTGTGTGTGGAAGGTGTTTCAGTGTGGGGTGAAGGGGATTCAGTGTGTGGGGAAGGGTTTCAGTGTGTGGGGAAGGGATTCAGTGTGTGCTGAAGGGGTTTCAGTATGTGGGAAAGGGTTTCAGCGTGTGGGGAATGGTTTCGGTGTGTGGGGAATGGTTTCAACGTGTGGGGAGTGGTTTCGGTGTGTGGGGAAGGAGTTTCAGTGTGTGGGGAAGGTGTTTCACTGTGTGGGGACGGGGTTTCAGTGTGTGGGGAAGGGGTTTCACTGTGTGTGGAAGGTGTTTCAGTGTGGGGTGAAGGGGATTCAGTGTGTGGGGAAGGGTTTCAGTGTGTGGGGAAGGGATATAGTGTGTGGGGAAGGGGTTTCAGTATGTGGGGAAGGGTTTCAGTGTGTGGGGAATGGTTTCAGTGTGTGGGGAATGGTTCCAGCGTGTGGGGAAGGGGTTTCTGTGTGTGGGGAAGGATTTCAGTGTGTGGGGAGGGGTTTCAGTGTGTGGGGAAGGGTTTCAGTGTGGGGTGAAGGGGATTCAGTGTGTGGGGAAGGGTTTCAGTGTGTGGGGAAGGGTTTCAGTGTGTGGGGAAGGAGTTTCAGAGTGTGGGGAAGGTGTTTCACTGTGTGGGGAAGGGGTTTCAGTGTGTTGGGAAGCGGTTTCAGTGTGTAGGGTAGGGGTTTCAGCGTGTGGGGAAGGGTTTCAGTGTTTGGGGAAGGGGTTTCAGTGTGTGGGGAAGAGGTTTCACTGTGTGGGGATGGGTTTTCAGTGTGTGGGGAAGATGTTTCAGTGGGTGGGGACGGGGTTTCTATGTGTGGGGAAGGGGTTTCCGTGTGTGGAGAAAGGGTTTCAGTGTGTGGGGAAGGGGTTTCACTGTGTAGCAAAGGGGTTTCAGTGTGTGGGGAAGGGGTTTCAGTGTGTGGAGCATGGTTCCAGTGTGTGGGGCAAGGGTTTCAGTGTGTGGGGAAGGGGTTTTATTGTGTGGGGAAGTGGATTCTGTGTGTGGGGAAGGGGTTTCAGTGTTTGGGGAAGGGGATTCGGTGTGTGGGGACATTGTTTCAGTGTGAGGGGAAGGGGTTTCAGTGTGTGGGGAAGGGGTTTCAGTGTGTGGGGAAGGGCTTTCAGTGCGTGGGGAATGGTTTCAGTGTGTGGGGACGGGTTTCAGTGTGTGTTGAAGGGGTTTCAGTGTGTGGGGAAGGGGTTTCACTGAGTGGGGAAGGGGTTTCAGTGTGTGGGGAATGGTTTCAGTGTGTGGGGAAAGGATTTCAGTGTGTGGGGAAGGAGTTTCACTGTGTGGGGATGGGTTTTCAGTGTGTGGGGAAGATGTTTCAGTGTGTGCGGACGGGGTTTCAGTGAGTGGGGAAGGGGTTTCCGTGTGTGGGGAAGGGGATTCTCTGTGTGGGGAAGTGGTTTCAGTGTGTGGGGAAGGGGTTTCAGTGTGTAGGCAAGGGGTTTCAGTGTGTGGGGAATGGTTTCAGTGTGTGGGGAAGGGGTTTCAGAGTGTGGGGAAGGTGTTTCAGTGTGTGTGGAAGGGGTTTCAGTGTGTGGGGAAGGGGTTTCAGTGTGTGGGGGTGGTGTTTCAGTGTGTGTGGAAGGGGTTTCAGTGTGTATGAAAGGGGTTTATGTGTGTGGGGGAAGGGTTTCAGCGTGTGGGGAAGGGGTTTCACTGTGTGGGGAAGGGGTTTCAGTGTGTGGGGAAGGGGTTTCAGTGTGTGGGGAATGGCTTCAGTGTGTGGGGAAGGGGATTCAGTGTGTGGGAAATGGTTTCAGTGTGTGGGGACGGGTTTCAGTGTGTGGGGAAGGGTTTCAGTGTGTGGGGAAGGGGTTTCACTGTGTGGGGAAGGGGTATCAGTGTGTGGGGAATGGTTTCAGTGTGTGGGGAAGGTATTCAGTGTGTGGGGAAGGGGTATCACTGTGAGGGCACGGGGTTTCAGTGTGTGGGGAAGGGGTTTCAGTGTGTAGGGTAGGGGTTTCAGGGTGTGGGGAAGATGTTTCAGTGTGTGGGGAAGGGGTTTCAGTGTGTGGGGAAGGAGTTTCACTGTGTGGGGAAGGGGTTTCAGTGTGTGGGGAAGATGTTTCAGTGTGTGCGGACGGGGTTTCAGTGAGTGGGGAAGGGGTTGCTGTGTGTGGGGAAGGGGATTCTCTGTGTGGGGAAGTGGTTTCAGTGTGTGGGGAAGGGGTTTCAGTATGTGGGCAAGGGGTTTCAGTGTGTATGGAATGGTTTCAGTGTGTGGGGAAGGGGTTTCAGACTGTGGGGAAGGGGTTTCCGTGTGTGTGGAAGGGGTTTCAGTGTGTGGGGAATGGTTTCAGTGTGTGGGGGTGGGGTTTCAGTGTGTGTGGAAGGGGTTTCAGTGTGTATGAAAGGGGTTTCCGTGTGCGGGGAAATGGTTTCAGTGTGTGGGGAAGGGGTTTCACTGTGTGGGGAAGGGGTTTCAGTGTGTGGGGAAGGGGTTTCAGTGTGTGGGGAATGGTTTCAGTGTGTGGGGCAAGGGTTTCAGTGTGTGGGGAAGGTGTTTCAGTGTGTGGGGAAGGGGAATCACTGTGTGGGGAAGGGGTTTCAGTGTTTGGGGAAGGGGTTTCAGTGTGTGGGGAAGAGGTTTCACTGTGTGGGGATGGGTTTTCAGTGTGTGGGTAAGATGTTTCAGTGAGTGGGGACGGGGTTTCTGTGTGTGGGGAAGGGGTTTCCGTGTGTGGAGAAAGGGTTTCAGTGTGTGGGGAAGGGGATTCACTGTGTGGCAAAGGGGTTTCAGTGTGTGGGAAAGGGGTTTCAGTGTGTGGGGAAGGGCTTTCAGTGCGTGGGGAATGGTTTCAGTGTGTGGGGACGGGTTTCAGTGTGTGGGGAAGGGGTTTCAGTGTGTGGGGAAGGGGTTTCACTGTGTGGGGAAGGGGTTTCAGTGTGTGGGGAATGGTTTCAGTGTGTGGGGAAAGGATTTCAGTGTGTGGGGAAGGAGTTTCACTGTGTGGAGATGGGTTTTCAGTGTGTGGGGAAGATGTTTCAGTGTGTGCGGACGGGGTTTCAGTGAGTGGGGAAGGGGATTCTCTGTGTGGGGAAGTGGTTTCAGTGTGTGGGGAAGGGGTTTCAGTGTGTAGGCAAGGGGTTTCAGTGTGTGGGGAATGGTTTCAGTGTGTGGGGAAGGGGTTTCAGAGTGTGGGGAAGGGGTTTCAGTGTGTGTGGAAGGGGTTTCAGTGTGTGGGGAAGGGGTTTCAGTGTGTGGGGGTGGTGTTTCAGTGTGTGTGGAAGGGGTTTCAGTGTGTATGAAAGGGGTTTCTGTGTGTGGGGGAAGGGTTTCTGCGTGTGGGGAAGGGGTTTCACTGTGTGGGGAAGGGGTTTCAGTGTGTGGGGAAGGGGTTTCAGTGTGTGGGGAATGGTTTCAGTGTGTGGGGAAGGGGATTCAGTGTGTGGGAAATGGTTTCAGTGTGTGGGGACGGGTTTCAGTGTGTGGGGAAGGGTTTCAGTGTGTGGGGAAGGGGTTTCACTGTGTGGGGAAGGGGTATCAGTGTGTGGGGAATGGTTTCAGTGTGTGGGGAAGGTATTCAGTGTGTGGGGAAGGGGTATCACTGTGAGGGCACGGGGTTTCAGTGTGTGGGGAAGGGGTTTCAGTGTGTAGGGTAGGGGTTTCAGGTTGTGGGGAAGATGTTTCAGTGTGTGGGGAAGGGGTTTCAGTGTGTGGGGAAGGAGTTTTACTGTGTGGGGAAGGGGTTTCAGTGTGTGGGGAAGATGTTTCAGTGTGTGCGTACGGGGTTTCAGTGAGTGGGGAAGGGGTTTCCGTGTGTGGGGAAGGGGATTCTCTGTGTGGGGAAGTGGTTTCAGTGTGTGGGGAAGGGGTTTCAGTATGTGGGCAAGGGGTTTCAGTGTGTATGGAATGGTTTCAGTGTGTGGGGAAGGGGTTTCAGACTGTGGGGAAGGGGTTTCCGTGTGTGTGGAAGGGGTTTCAGTGTGCGGGGAATGGTTTCAGTGTGTGGGGGTGGGGTTTCAGTGTGTGTGGAAGGGGTTTCAGTGTGTATGAAAGGGGTTTCCGTGTGTGGGGAAATGGTTTCAGTGTGTGGGGAAGGGGTTTCACTGTGTGGGGAAGGGGTTTCAGTGTGTGGGGAAGGGGTTTCAGTGTGTGGGGAATGGTTTCAGTGTGTGGGGCAAGGGTTTCAGTGTGTGGGGAAGGTGTTTCAGTGTGTGGGGAAGGGGATTCACTGTGTGGGGAAGGGGTTTCAGTGTGTGGGGAAGGGGTTTCAGTGTGTGGGGAAGGTGTTTCAGTGTGTGGGGAAGAGGATTCACTGTGTGGGGAAGGGGTTTCAGTGTTTGGGGAAGGGGTTTCAGTGTGTGGGGAAGGGGTTTCACTGTGTGGCAAAGGGGTTTCAGTGTGTGGGGAAGGGGTTTCAGTGTGTGGAGCATGGTTCCAGTGTGTGGGGCAAGGGTTTCAGTGTGTGGGGAAGGGGTTTTATTGTGTGGGGAAGGGGATTCAGTGTGTGGGGAAGGGGTTTCAGTGTTTGGGGAAGGGGATTCGGTGTGTGGGGACGTTGTTTCAGTGTGAGGGGAAGGGGTTTCAGTGTGTGGGGAAGGGGTTTCAGTGCGTGGGGAATGGTTTCAGTGTGTGGGGACGGGTTTCAGTGTGTGTTGAAGGGGTTTCAGTGTGTGGGGATGGGTTTTCAGTGTGTGGGGAAGATGTTTCAGTGTGTGCGGACGGGGTTTCAGTGAGTGGGGAAGGGGTTTCCGTGTGTGGGGAAGGGGATTCTCTGTGTGGGGAAGTGGTTTCAGTGTGTGGGGAAGGGGTTTCAGTGTGTAGGCAAGGGGTTTCAGTGTGTGGGGAATGGTTTCAGTGTGTGGGGAAGGGGTTTCAGAGTGTGGGGAATGGGTTTCAGTGTGTGTGGAAGGGGTTTCAGTGTGTGGGGAAGGGGTTTCAGTGTGTGGGGGTGGTGTTTCAGTGTGTGTGGAAGGGGTTTCAGTGTGTATGAAAGGGGTTTCTGTGTGTGGGGGAAGGGTTTCAGCGTGTGGGGAAGGGGTTTCACTGTGTGGGGAAGGGGTTTCAGTGTGTGGGGAAGGGGTTTCAGTGTGTGGGGAATGGTTTCAGTGTGTGGGGAAGGGGATTCAGTGTGTGGGAAATGGTTTCAGTGTGTGGGGACGGGTTTCAGTGTGTGGGGAAGGGTTTCAGTGTGTGGGGAAGGGGTTTCACTGTGTGGGGAAGGGGTATCAGTGTGTGGGGAATGGTTTCAGTGTGTGGGGAAGGTATTCAGTGTGTGGGGAAGGGGTATCACTGTGAGGGCACGGGGTTTCAGTGTGTGGGGAAGGGGTTTCAGTGTGTAGGGTAGGGGTTTCAGGGTGTGGGGAAGATGTTTCAGTGTGTGGGGAAGGGGTTTCAGTGTGTGGGGAAGGAGTTTCACTGTGTGGGGAAGGGGTTTCAGTGTGTGGGGAAGATGTTTCAGTGTGTGCGGACGGGGTTTCAGTGAGTGGGGAAGGGGTTTCCCTGTGTGGGGAAGGGGATTCTCTGTGTGGGGAAGTGGTTTCAGTGTGTGGGGAAGGGGTTTCAGTATGTGGGCAAGGGGTTTCAGTGTGTATGGAACGGTTTCAGTGTGTGGGGAAGGGGTTTCAGACTGTGGGGAAGGGGTTTCCGTGTGTGTGCAAGGGGTTTCAGTGTGTGGGGAATGGTTTCAGTGTGTGGGGGTGGGGTTTCAGTGTGTGTGGAAGGGGTTTCAGTGTGTATGAAAGGGGTTTCCGTGTGTGGGGAAATGGTTTCAGTGTGTGGGGAAGGGGTTTCACTGTGTGGGGAAGGGGTTTCAGTGTGTGGGGAAGGGGTTTCAGTGTGTGGGGAATGGTTTCAGTGTGTGGGGCGAGGGTTTCAGTGTGTGGGGAAGGTGTTTCAGTGTGTGGGGAAGGGGATTCACTGTGTGGGGAAGGGGTTTCAGTGTTTGGGGAAGGGGTTTCTGTGTGTGGGGACGTTGTTTCAGTGTGTGGGGAAGGAGTTTCAGTGTGTGGGGAGTGGGTTTCAGTGTGTGGGGAAGGGGTTTTAGTGCGTGGGGAATGGTTTCAGTGTGTGGGGACGGGTTTCAGTGTGTGGGGAAGGGGTTTCACTGTGCGGGGAAAGGGTTTCAGTGTGTGGGGAAGGGGTTTCAGTGTGTGGGGAAGGGGTTTCAGTGTGTGGGGAAGGGGTTTCACTGTGTGGGGAAGCGGTTTCAGTGTGTGGGGAAGGATTTCAGTGTGTGGGGAGGGGTTTCACTATGTGTGGAAAGTGTTTCAGTGTGTGGGGAAGGTGTTTCAGTGTGTGGGGAAGGGTTTCAGTGTGTGGGGAAGGGTTTGTGTGTGTGGAAGGGGTTTCAGTGTGTGGGGAAGGGTTTCAGTGTGTGGCGAAGGGTTTCACTGTGTGGGGAAGGTGCTTCAGTGTGTGGGGAAGGGGACTCAGTGTGTGGGGAAGGGTTTCAGTGTGTGGGGAAAGGATTTCAGTGTGTGGGGAAGGTGATTCAGTGTGTGGGGAAGGGGATTCTCTCGTGGGGAAGGGGTTTCAGTGTGTGGGGAAGGGGTTACAGTGTGTGGGGAAGTGGTTTCAGTGTGTGTGGAAGGGGTTTCAGTGTGTGGGGAATGGTTTCAGTGTGTGGGGAAGGGGTTTCAGTGTGTGTGGAAGGGGTTTCAGTTTCTGGGGAATGTGGTTCAGTGTGTGGGTAAGGTGTTTCACTGTGTGGGGAAGGGGTTTCAGTGTGTGGGGAATGGTTTCAGTGTGTGGGGAAGGGGTTTCAGTGTGTGGTGAAGGGTTTCAGTGTGTGGGGAAGGGCATTCAGTGTGTGGGAAATGGTTTCAGTGTGTGGGGACGGGTTTCAGTGTGTGGGCAAGGGTTTCAGTGTGTGGGGAAGGGGTTTCACTGTGTGGGGAAGGGGTATCAGTGTGTGGGGAATGGTTTCAGTGTGCTGGGAAGGTATTCACTGTGTGCGGAAGGTGTCTCACTGTGAAGGGAAGTGTTTTCAGTGTGTGGGGAATGGATTCACTGTGTGGGGAATGGTTTCTGTGTGGCGGGAAGGGGTTTCACTGTGTGTGGAAGGTGTTTCAGTGTGGGGTGAAGGGGATTCAGTGTGTGGGGAAGGGTTTCAGTGTGTGGGGAAGGGATTCAGTGTGTGGGGAAGGGGTTTCAGTATGTGGGGAAGGGTTTCAGCGTGTGGGGAATGGTTTCAGTGTGTGGGGAATGGTTTCAGCGTGTGGGGAGGGGTTTCAGTATGTGGGGAAGTGTTTCAGTGTGTGGGGAATGAGTTTCAGTGTGTGGGGAAGGGTTTCAGTGTGTTGGTATGGGTTTCAGTGTGAGGGGAAGGGTTTCGGTGTTTGGGGAAGGAGTTTCAGTGTGTGGGGAAGGTGTTTCACTGTGTGGGGAAGGGGTTTCAGTGTGTGGGGAAGGGGTTTCAGTGTGTGGGCAAGGGGTTTCAGTGTGTATGGAATGGTTTCAGTGTGTGGGGAAGGGGTTTCAGAGTGTGGGGAAGGGGTTTCAGTGTGTGTGGAAGGGGTTTCAGTGTGTGGGGAATGGTTTCAGTGTGTGGGGGTGGGGTTTCAGTGTGAGTGGAAGGGGTTTCAGTGTGTATGAAAGGGATATCCGTGTGTGGCGAAAGGGTTTCAGTGTGTGGGGAAGGGGTTTCACTGTGTGGGGAAGGGGTTTCAGTGTGTGGGGAAGGGGTTTCAGTGTGTGGGGAATGGTTTCAGTGTGTGGGGCAAGGGTTTCAGTGTGTGGGGAAGGTGTTTCAATGTGTGGGGAAGGGGATTCACTGTGTGGGGAAGGGGTTTCAGTGTTTGGGGAAGGGGTTTCTGTGTGTGGGATCGTTGTTTCAGTGTGTGGGGAAGGAGTTTCAGTGTGTGGGGAGGGGGTTTCAGTGTGTGCGGAAGGGGTTTCAGTGCGTGGGGAATGGTTTCAGTGTGTGGGGACGGGTTTCAGTGTGTGGGGAAGGGGTTTCACTGTGTGGGGAAAGGGTTTCAGTGTGTGGGGAAGGGGTTTCAGTGTGTGGGGAAGGGGTTTCAGTGTGTGGGGAAGGGGTTTCACTGTGTGGGGAAGGGGTTTCAGTGTGTGGGGAAGGATTTCAGTGTGTGGGGAGGGGTTTCACTATGTGTGGAATGTGTTTCAGTGTGTGGGGAAGGTGTTTCAGTGTGTGGGGAAGGGTTTCAGTGTGTGGGGAAGGGTTTGTGTGTGGAAGGGTTTTCAGTGTGTGGGGAAGGTGCTTCAGTGTGTGGGGAAGGGGACTCAGTGTGTGGGGAAGGGTTTCAGTGTGTGGGGAAAGGATTTCAGTGTGTGGGGAAGGTGATTCAGTTTGTGGGGAAGGGGATTCTCTCGTGGGTAAGGGGTTTCAGTGTGTGGGGAAAGGGTTTCAGTGTGTGGGGAAGGGGTTTCAGTGTGTGGGGAATGGTTTCAGTGTGTGGGGAAGGGGTTTCAGTGTGTGGGGAAGTGGTTTCAGTGTGTGTGGAAGGGCTTTCAGTGTGTGGGGAATGGTTTCAGTGTGTGGGAAAGGGGTTTCAGTGTGTGTGGAAGGTGTTTCAGTTTCTGGGGAATGTGGTTCAGTGTGTGGCAAGGTGTTTCACTGTGTGGGGAAGGTGTTTCAGTGTGTGGGGAATGGTTTCAGTGTGTGGGGAAGGGGTTTCAGTGTGTGGGGAAGGGGTTTCAGTATGTGGAGACGGGGTTTCAGTGTGTGGGGAAGGGCATTCAGTGTGTGGGAAATGGTTTCAGTGTGTGGGGACGGGTTTCAGTGTGTGGGCAAGGGTTTCAGTGTGTGGGGAAGGGGTTTCACTGTGTGGGGAAGTGGTATCAGTGTGTGGGGAATGGTTTCAGTGTGCTGGGAAGGTATTCACTGTGTGGGGAATGTGTCTCACTGTGAGGGGAAGTGTTTTCAGTGTGTGGGGAATGGATTCACTGTGTGGGGAATGGTTTCAGTGAGGGGGGAAGAGGTTTCACTGTGTGTGGAAGGTGTTTCAGTGTGGGGTGAAGGGGATTCAGTGTGTGGGGAAGGGTTTCAGTGTGTGGGGAATGGATTCAGTGTGTGGGGAAGGGGTTTCAGTATGTGGGGAAGGGGTTCAGCGTGTGGGGAATGGTTTCAGTGTGTGGGGAATGGTTTCAGCGTGTGGGGAGGGGTTTCAGTGTGTGGGGAAGGGTTTCAGTGTGTGGGGAATGAGTTTCAGTGTGTGGTGAAGGGTTTCAATGTGTTGGTATGGGTTTCAGTGTGAGGGGAAGGGTTTTGGTGTTTGCGGAAGTAGTTTCAGTGTGTGGGGAAGGTGTTTCACTGTGTGGGGACGGGGTTTCAGTGTGTGGGGAAGGGGTTTCAGCGTGTAGGATAGGTATTCATTGTGTGGGGAAGGTGTCCCACTGTGAGGGGAAGTGTTTTCAGTGTGTGGGGAATGGATTCACTGTGTGGGGAATGGTTTCAGTGTGTGGGGAAGGGGTTTCACTGTGTGTGGAAGGTGTTTCAGTGTGGGGTGAAGGGGATTCAGTGTGTGGGGAAGGGTTTCAGTGTGTGGGGAAGGGATACAGTGTGTGGGGAAGGGGTTTCAGTATGTGGGGAAGGGTTTCAGTGTGTGGGGAATGGTTTCAGTGTGTGGTGAATGGTTTCAGCGTGTGGGGAAGGGGTTTCAGTGTGTGGGGAAGGGCTTTCAGTGCGTGGGGAATGGTTTCAGTGTGTGGGGACGGGTTTCAGTGTGTGTTGAAAGGGTTTCAGTGTGTGGGGAAGGGGTTTCACTGAGTGGGGAAGGGGTTTCAGTGTGTGGGGAAGGGGTTTCACTGTGTGGGGAAAGGGTTTCAGTGTGTGGGGAATAGTTTCAGTGTGTGGGGAAAGGATTTCAGTGTGTGGGGAAGGAGTTTCACTGTGTGGGGATGGGTTTTCAGTGTGTGGGGAAGATGTTTCAGTGTGTGCGGACGGGGTTTCAGTGAGTGGGGACGGGGTTTCCGTGTGTGGGGAAGGGGATTCTCTGTGTGTGGAAGTGGTTTCTGTGTGTGGGGAAGGGGTTTCAGTGTGTGGGCAAGGGGTTTCAGTGTGTGGGGAATAGTTTCAGTGTGTGGGGAAGGGGTTTCAGAGTGTGGGGAAGGGGTTTCACTGTGTGGGGAAGGTGTTTCAGTGTGTGGGGAAGGGGTTTCAGTGTGTGGGGAATGGTTTCAGTGTGTGGGGCAAGGGTTTCAGTGTGTGGGGAAGGTGTTTCAGTGTGTGGGGAAGGGGATTCACTGTGTGGGGAAGGGGTTTCAGTGTTTGGGGAAGGGGTTTCAGTGTGTGGGGACGTT
Source organism: Heterodontus francisci (assembly GCF_036365525.1). Classification (NCBI taxonomy): domain Eukaryota; kingdom Metazoa; phylum Chordata; class Chondrichthyes; order Heterodontiformes; family Heterodontidae; genus Heterodontus; species Heterodontus francisci. The sequence continues at coordinate 778,715 of NW_027141733.1, forward strand.
GTTTCAGTATGTGGGGAAGGAGTTTCAGTGTGTGGGGAGGGGGTTTCAGTGTGTGGGGAAGGGGTTTCAGTGCGTGGGGAATGGTTTCAGTGTGTGTGGACGGGTTTCAGTGTGTGGGGAAGGATTTCAGTGTGTGGGGAGGGGTTTCACTATGTGTGGAATGTGTTTCAGTGTGTGGGGAAGGTGTTTCAGTGTGTGGGGTGGGGTTTCAGTGTGTGGGGAAGGGTTTGTGTGTGTGGAAGGGGTTTCAGTGTGTGGGGAAGGGTTTCAGTGTGTGGCGAAGGGTTTCACTGTGTGGGGAAGGTGCTTCAGTGTGTGGGGAAGGGGACTCAGTGTGTGGGGAAGGGTTTCAGTGTGTGGGGAAAGGATTTCAGTGTGTGGGGAAGGTGATTCAGAATTTAGAATTTAGAACATTACAGCGCAGTACAGGCCCTTCGGCCCTCGATGTTGCGCCGCCCTGTGAAACCATCTGACCTACACTATTCCATTTTCATCCATGTGTCTATCCAATGTCCACTTAAATGCCCTTAAAATTGGCGAATCTACCACTGCTGCAGGCAGGGCGTTCCGCGCCCTTACTACTCTCTGAGTAAAGAAACTACCTCTCACATCTGTCCGATATCTATCACCCCTCAACTTGAAGCTATGTCCCCTCGTGTTTGCCATCACCATCCGAGGAAAAAGACGCTCACTATCCACCCTATCTAACCCTCTGATTATCTTATATGTCTCTATTAAGTCACCTCTCCTCCTCCTTCTCTCCAACGAAAACAACCTCAAGTCCCTCAGCCTTTCCTCGTAAGACCTTCCCTCCATACCAGGCAACATCCTAGTAAATCTCCTCTGCACCCTTTCCATAGCTTCCACATCCTTCCTATAATGCGGTGACCAGAACTGCACGCAATACTCCAGGTGCGGTCTCACCAGAGTTTTGTACAGCTGCAGCATGACATCGTGGCTCCGAAACTCGACCCCCCTACTAATAAAAGCTAACACACCATATGCCTTCATAACAGCCCTATTAACCTGGTTAGCAACCTTCAGGGATTTATGCACCTGGACACCAAGATCTCTCTGTTCATCTACAGTACCAAGAATCCTCCCATTAGCCCAGTACTCTGCATTCCTGTTACTACTTCCAAAGTGAATCACCTCACACTTTTCCGCATTAAACTCCATTTGCCATCTCTCAGCCCAGCTCTGCAGCCTATCTATGTCTCTCTGTACCCGACAACATCCTTCGGCACTATCCACAACTCCACCGACCTTAGTGTCATCTGCAAATTTACTAACCCACCCTTCTACACCCTCTTCCAGGTCATTTATAAAAATGACAAACAGCAGTGGCCCCAAAACAGATCCTTGCGGTACACCACTAGTAACTAAACTCCAGGATGAACATTTGCCATCAACCACCACCCTCTGTCTTCTTTCAGCTAGCCAATTTCTGATCCAAAGCTCTAAATCACCTTCAACCCCATACTTGCGTATTTTCTGCAATAGCCTACCGTGGGGAACCTTATCAAACGCCTTACTGAAATCCATATACACCACATCCACTGCTTTACCCTCATCCACCTGTTTGGTCACCTTCTCGAAAAACTCAATAAGGTTTGTGAGGCACGACCTACCCGTCACAAAACCGTGCTGACTATCTCTAATGTACTTATTCTTTTCAAGATGATTATAAATCCTGTCTCTTATAAACTTTTCCAACATTTTACCCACAACCGAAGTAAGGCTCACAGGTCTATAATTACCAGGGCTGTCTCTACTCCCCTTCTTGAACAAGGGGACAACATTTGCAATCCTCCAGTCTTCCGGCACTATTCCTGTCGACAATGACGACATAAAGATCAAGGACAAAGGCTCTGCAATCTCCTCCCTAGCTTCCCAGAGAATCCTAGGATAAATCCCATCTGGCCCAGGGGACTTATCTATTTTCACACTTTCCAAAATTGCTAACACCTCCTCCTTGTGAACCCCAATCCCATCTAGCCTCGTAGCCTGAATCTCAGTATTCTCAACAACATTTTCTTTCTCTACTGTAAATACTGACGCAAAATATTCATTTAACACTTCCCCTACCTCCTCTGATTCCACACACAACTTCCCACTACTATCCTTGATTGGCCCTAATCTAACTCTAGTCATTCTTTTATTCCTGATATACCTATAGAAAGCCTTAGGGTTTTCCCTGATCCGATCCACCAATGACTTCTCGTGTCCTCTCCTTGCTCTTCTTAGCTCTCCCTTTAGATCCTTCCTGGCTAGCTTGTAGCTCTCAAGCGCCCTAACTGAGCCTTCACGTCTCATCCTAACAAAAGCCTTCTTCTTCCTCTTGACAAGCGCTTCAACTTCTTTAGTAAACCACGGCTCCCTCGCACGACAACTTCCTCCCTGCCTCACAGGTACATACTTATCAAGGACACGCAGTAGCTGCTCCTTGAATAAGCTCCACATTTCGATTGTTCCCATCCCCTGCAGTTTCCTTCCCCATCCTACCCATCCTAAATCTTGCCTAATCGCGTCATAATTTCCTTTCCCCCAGTTATAATCCTTGCCCTGCGGTATATACCTGTCCCTGCCCATCGCTAAGGTAAACCTAACCGAATTGTGATCACTATCACCAAAGTGCTCACCTACATCTAAATCTAACACCTGGCCGGGTTCATTTCCCAGTACCAAATCCAATGTGGCATCGCCCCTGGTTGGCCTGTCTACATAATGTGTCAGAAAACCCTCCTGCACACACTGGACAAAAACTGACCCATCTAAAGTACTCGAACTATAGTACTTCCAGTCGATATTTGGAAAGTTAAAGTCCCCCATAACAACTACCCTGTTACTCTCACCCCTGTCGAGAATCATCTTCGCTATCCTTTCCTCTACATCTCTGGAACTATTCGGAGGTCTATAAAAGACTCCCAACAGGGTAACCTCACCTCTCCTGTTTCTAACCTCAGCCCATACTACCTCAGTAGCCGAGTCCTCAAACGTCCTTTCTGTCGCTGTAATACTCTCCTTGATTAGCAATGCCACACCCCCCCCTCTTTTACCATCTTCTCTGTTCTTACTGAAACATCTAAATTCCGGAATCTGCAACATCCATTCCTGCCCCTGCTCTACCCATGTCTCCGAAATGGCCACTACATCGAGATCCCAGGTACCAACCCATGCTGCAAGCTCACCCACCTTATTCCGGATGCTCCTGGCGTTGAAATAGACACACTTTAAACCAGGTTCTTGCTTGCCAGTGCCCTCTTGCGTCCTTGTAACCATATCCCTGACCTAACTACTCTCAACATCCTGTACACTGGCACTACAATTTAGGTTCCCATTCCCCTGCTGAATTAGTTTAAACCCCCCCCGAAGAGCACGAGCAAACCTCCCCCCCAGGATATTGGTACCCCTCTGGTTCAGGTGAAGACCATCCTGTTTGTAGAGGTCCCACCTACCCCAGAAAGAGCCCCAATTATCCAGGAAACCAAAACCCTCCCTCCTGCACCATCCCTGCAGCCACGTGTTCAACTCCTCTCTCTCCCTATTCCTCGCTTCGCTATCACGTGGCACGGGCAACAACCCAGAGATAACAACTCTGTTTGTTCTCGCACTAAGCTTCCACCCTAGCTCCCTAAATTTCTGTCTGAAATCCCCATCTCTCTTCCTACCTATGTCGTTGGTGCCTATGTGGACCACGACTTGGGGCTGCTCCCCCTCCCCATTAAGGATCCCAAAAACACGATCCGAGACATCACGAACCCTGGCACCTGGGAGGCAACATACCAACCGTGAGTCTGTCTCGTTCCCACAGAACCTCCTATCTGTTCCCCTAACTATGGAGTCCCCAATGACTAATGTTCTGCTCCTCTTCCCCCTTCCCTTCTGAGCAACAGGGACAGACTCTGTGCCAGATATCTGTACCCCATTGCTTACCCCTGGTAAGTCGTCCCCCGCAACAGTATCCAAAACGGTATACCTGTTGTTGAGGGAAACGGCCACAGGGGATCCCTGCACTGCCTGCTGGTTCCCTCTCCTTCCCCTGACGGTAACCCATCTACCTACTTCTTTTACCTGAGGTGTGACTACCTCCCCATAACTCCTCTCAATAACCTCCTCCGCTTCCCGAATGATCCGAAGTTCATCCAGCTCCAGCTCCAGTTCCCTAACGCGGTTCTCGAGGAGCTGGAGTTGGGTGCACTTCCCACAGATGCAGTCAGCAGGGACACTCTTGGGGACCCTTACCTCCCACATTCTGCAGGAGGAAAATGCAACTGCCTTAACCTCCATTCCCACTATTCCAAATTCCCAACAAATCTACTGAAAAAACAAAAAGTCAAAACTTGTTAGGTTAGCAATCCAACGGACAGAACTTCCTAAATAAAAAGCTTACCTTATCAACACACCAGAGTACTTTTTTTATGGTTAGAGGAGGAGGGTGGGTGGGAGACACTACACGTGTAGTGTCTCGGGTACAGCCACCACACAAATATATATCTTTTTCATCACCCAGCAGTCCCCTGGTCCTCCGAAAACAAAAGGGAATTCACTTTTAAACTTACGCTGAAATTGACTTCTCAGCTGCAAGCCCGTTCACGCACCTCCGCTGCTATCCACGCTGCGGCCACCGAAACTAAAAGGAGTGGGGAAGGGGATTCAGTGTGTGGGGAATGGTTTCAGTGTGTGGGGAAGGGGTTTTAGTGTGTGGGGAAGTGGTTTCAGTGTGTGTGGAAGGGGTTTCAGTGAGTGGGGAATGGTTTCAGTGTGTGGGGAAGGGGTTTCAGTGTGTGTGGAAGGGGTTTCAGTGTCTGGGAAATGTGGTTCAGTGTGTGGGGAAGATGTTTCAATGTGTGGGGAAGGGGTATCAGTGTGTGGGGAATGGTTTCAGTGTGTGGGGAAGGGGTTTCAGTGTGTGGTGAAGGGTTTCAGTGTGTGGGGAAGGGGTTTCAGTGTGTGGGGACGGGGTTTCAGTGTGTGGAGAAGGGCATTCAGTGTGTCGGAAATGGTTTCAGTGTGTGGGGACGGGTTTCAGTGAGTGGGCAAGGGTTTCAGTGTGTGGGGAAGGGGTTTCACTGTGTGGGGAAGGGGTATCAGTGCGTGGGGAATGGTTTCAGTGTGCTGGGAAGGTATTCACTGTGTGGGGAAGGTGTCTCACTGTGAGGGGAAGTGTTTTCAGTGTGTGGGGAATGGATTCACTGTGTGGGGAATGGTTTCAGTGTGGGGGGAAGGGGTTTCACTGTGTGTGGAAGGTGTTTCAGAGTGGGGTGAAGGGGATTCAGTGTGTGGGGAAGGGTTTCAGTGTGTGGGGAAGGGATTCAGTGTGTGGGGAAGGGGGTTCAGTATGTGGGGAAGGGTTTCAGCGTGTGGGGAATGGTTTCAGTGTGTGGGGAATGGTTCCAACGTGTGGGGAGGGGTTTCAGTGTGTGGGGAAGGGGTTCAGTGTGTGGGGAATGAGTTTCAGTGTGTGGGGAAGGGTTTCAGTGTGTTGGTATGGGTTTCAGTGTGAGGGGAAGGGTTTCGGTGTTTGGGGAAGGAGTTTCAGTGTGTGGGGAAGGTGTTTCACTGTGTGGGGACGGGGTTTCAGTGTGTGGGGAAGGGGTTTCAGTGTGTAGGATAGTTATACATTGTGTGGGGAAGGTGTCCCACTGTGAGGGGAAGTGTTTTCAGTGTGTGGGGAATGGATTCACAGTGTGGGGAATGGTTTCAGTGTGTGGGGAAGGGGTTACACTGTGTGTGGAAGGTGTTTCAGTGTGGGGTGAAGGGGATCCAGTGTGTGGGGAAGGGTTTCAGTGTGTGGTGAAGGGATACAGTGTGAGGGGAAGGGGTTTCAGTATGTGGGGCAGGGTTTCAGTGTGTGGGGAATGGTTTCAGTGTGTGGGGAATGGTTTCAGCGTGTGGGGTATGGTTTTCTGTGTGTGGGGAAGGATTTCAGTGTGTGGGGAGCGGTTACAGTGTGTGGGGAAGGGTTTCAGTGTGTGGGGAAGGAGTTTCAGTGTGTGGGGAAGGGTTTCAGTGTGTTGGTATGGGTTTCAGTGTGAAGGGAAGGGTTTCAGTGTGTGGGGAAGGAGTTTCAGAGTGTGGGGAAGGTGTTTCACTGTGTGGTGAAGGGGTTTCAGTGTGTGGGGAAGCGGTTTCAGTGTGTAGGGTAGGGGTTTCAGCGTGTGGGGAAGGGTTTCAGTGTGTGGGGAAGGGGTTTCAGTGTGTGGGGAAGATGTTTCACTGTGTGGGGATGGGTTTTCAGTGTGTGGGGAAGATGTTTCAGTGGGTGGGGACGGGGTTTCTGTGTGTGGGGAAGGGGTTTCCGTGTGTGGGGAAAGGGTTTCAGTGTGTGGGGAAGGGGTTTCACTGTGTGGGGAAGGGGTTTCAGTGTGTGGGGAAGGGGTTTCAGTGTGTGGGGAATGGTTCCAGTGTGTGGGGCAAGGGTTTCAGTGTGTGGGGAAGGGGTTTCAGTGTGTGGGGAAGGGGATTCACTGTGTGGGGAAGGGGTTTCAGTGTTTGGGGAATGGGATTCGGTGTGTGGGGACGTTGTTTCAGTGTGTGGGGAAGGGGTTTCAGTGTGTGGGAAAGGGGTTTCAGTGTGTGGGGAAGGGCTTTCAGTGCGTGGGGAATGGTTTCAGTGTGTGGGGACGGGTTTCAGTGTGTGTTGAAGGGGTTTCAGTGCGTGGGGAAGGGGTTTCACTGAGTGGGGAATGGTTTCAGTGTGTGGGGAAGGGGTTTCACTGTGTGGGGAAGGGGTTTCAGTGTGTGGGGAAGGGGTTTCAGTGTGTGGGGAATGGTTCCAGTGTGTGGGGCAATGGTTTCAGTGTGTGGGGAAGGGGTTTCAGTGTGTGGGGAAGGGGATTCACTGTGTGGGGAAGGGGTTTCAGTGTTTGGGGAAGGGGATTCGGTGTGTGGGGAAGTTGTTTCAGTGTGTGGGGAAGGGGTTTCAGTGTGTGGGGAAGGGGTATCAGTGTGTGGGGAAGGGGTTTCGGTGTATGGGGAATGGTTTCAGTGTGTGGGGATGTGTTTCACTATGTGTGTAATGTGTTTCAGTGTGTGGGGAAGGGGTTTCAGTGTGTGGGGAAGGGTTTCAGTGTGTGGGGAAGGGTTTCAGTCTGTGGGGAAGGGGTTTCAGTGTGTGGGGAAGGGTTTCAGTGTGTGGGGAAGGGTTATACTGTGTGGGGAACGGATTTCAGTGTGTGCGGAAGGTGATTCAGTGCGTGGGGAATGGTTTCAGTGTGTGCGGAAGGGGTTTCAGTGTGTGGGGAAGGGGTTTCAGTGTGTGTGGAAGGGGTTTCAGTATGTGGGGAATGGTTTCAGTGTGTGGGGAAGGGGTTTCAGTGTGTGGGGTATGGTTTCAGTGTGTGGGGAAGGGGTTTCACTGTGTGGGGAAGGGGTTTCTGTGTGTGGGGAATGGTTTCCGTGTGTGGGGCAAGGGTTTCAGTGTGTGGGGAAGGGGTTTCAGTGTGTGGGGAAGGAGTTTCAGAGTGTGGGGAAGGTGTTTCACTGTGTGGGGAAGGGGTTTCAGTGTGTGGGGAAGCGGTTTCAGTCTGTAGGGTAGGGGTTCCAGCGTGTGGGGAAGGGTTTCAGTGTGTCGAGAAGGGGTTTCAGTGTGTGGGGAAGAGGTTTCAGTGGGTGGGGACGGGGTTTCTGTGTGTGGGGAAGGGGTTTCCGTGTGTGGGGAAAGGGTTTCAGTGTGTGGGGAAGGGATTTCAGTGTGTGGGGAAGGGGTTTCAGTGTGTGGGGAAGGGGTTTCAGTGTGTGGGGAATGGTTCCAGTGTGTGGGGCAAGGGTTTCAGTGTGTGGGGAAGGGGTTTCAGTGTGTGGGGAAGGGGATCCACTGTGTGGGGAAGGGGTTTCAGTGTTTGGGGAAGGGGATTCGGTGTGTGGGGAAGGGGTTTCAGTGCGTGGGGAAGGGGTTTCAGTGAGTGGGGAAGGGGGTTCAGTGTGTGGGGAAGGGGTTTCAGTGCGTGGGGAATGGTTTCAGTGTGTGGGGACGGGTTTCAGTGTATGTTGAAGGGGTTTCAGTGTGTGGGGAAGGGGTTTCACTGAGTGGGGAAGGGGTTTCAGTGTGTGGGGAATGGTTTCAGTGTGTGGGGAAAGGATTTCAGTGTGTGGGGAAGGCGATTCAGTGTGTGCAGAAGGGGATTCTCTGTGTGGGGAAGGGGTTTCAGTGTGTGGGGAAGGGGTTTCAGTCTGTGGGGAAGGGGTTTCTGTGTATGGGGAATGGTTTCAGTGTGTGGGGAAGGGTTTCAGTGTGTGGGGAATGGTTTCAGTGTGTGGGGAATGGTTTCAGCGTGTGGGGAAGGCGTTTCAGTGTGTGGGGAAGGATTTCAGTGTGTGGGGAGGTGTTTCACTATGTGTGGAATGTGTTTCAGTGTGTGGTGAAGGGGTTTCAGTGTGTGGGGAAGGGTTTCAGTGTGTGGGGAAGGGTTTCAGTGTGTGGGGAAGGGGTTTCAGTGTGTGGGGAAGGGTTTCAGTGTGTGGGGAAGAGATATACTGTGTGGGGAAATGATTTCAGTGTGTGGGGAAGGTGATTCAGTGTGTGGGGAATGGTTTCAGTTTGTGGGGAAGGGGTTTCAGTGTGTGGGGAAGGGGTTTCAGTGTGTGTGGAAGGGGTTTCAGTGTGTGGGGAATGGTTTCAGTGTGTGGGGAAGGGGTTTCAGTGTGTGTGGAAGGGGATTCAGTGTGTGGGGTATGGTTTCAGTGTGTGGGGAAGGGGTTTCACTGTGTGGGGAAGGGGTTTCTGTGTGTGGGGAATGGTGTCCGTGTGTGGGGCAAGGGTTTCAGTGTGTGGGGAAGGGGTTTCAGTGTGTGGGAAGGAGTTTCAGAGTGTGGGGAAGATGTTTCACTGTGTGGGGAAGGGGTTTCAGTGTGTGGGGAAGCGGTTTCAGTGTGTAGGGTAGGGGTTCCAGCGTGTGGGGAAGGGTTTCAGTGTGTCGAGAAGGGGTTTCAGTGTGTGGGGAAGAGGTTTCAGGGGGTGGGGACGGGGTTTCTGTGTGTGGGGAAGGGGTTTCCGTGTGTGGGGAAAGGGTTTCAGTGTGTGGGGAAGGGATTTCACTGTGTGGGGAAGGGGTTTCAGTGTGTGGGGAAGGGGTTTCAGTGTGTCGGGAATGGTTCCAGTGTGTGGGGCAAGGGATTCAGTGTGTGGGGAAGGGGTTTCAGTGTGTGGGGAAGGGGATCCACTGTGTGGGGAAGGGGTTTCAGTGTTTGGGGAAGGGGATTCGGTGTGTGGGGAAGGGGTTTCAGTGCGTGGGGAAGGGGTTTCAGTGAGTGGGGAAGGGGGTTCAGTGTGTGGGGAAGGGGTTTCAGTGCGTGGGGAATGGTTTCAGTGTGTGGGGACGGGTTTCAGTGTATGTTGAAGGGGTTTCAGTGTGTGGGGAAGGGGTTTCACTGAGTGGGGAAGGGGTTTCTGTGTGTGGGGAATGGTTTCAGTGTGTGGGGAAAGGATTTCAGTGTGTGGGGAAGGTGATTCAGTGTGTGGAGAAGGGGATTCTCTGTGTGGGGAAGGGGTTTCAGTGTGTGGGGAAGGGGTTTCAGTCTGTGGGGAAGGGGTTTCTGTGTATGGGGAATGGTTTCAGTGTGTGGGGAAGAGTTTCAGTCTGTGGGGAATGGTTTCAGTGTGTGGGGAATGGTTTCAGCGTGTGGGGAAGGCGTTTCAGTGTGTGGGGAAGGATTTCAGTGTGTGGGGAGGTGTTTCACTATGTGTGGAATGTGTTTCAGTGTGTGGGGAAGGGGTTTCAGTGTGTGGGGAAGGGTTTCAGTGTGTGGGGAAGGGTTTCAGTGTGTGGGGAAGGGGTTTCAGTGTGTGGGGAAGTGTTTCAGTGTGTGGGGAAGGGATATACTGTGTGGGGAAAGGATTTCAGTGTGTGGGGAAGGTGATTCAGTGTGTGGGGAATGGTTTCAGTTTGTGGGGAAGGGGTTTCAGTGTGTGGGGAAGGGGTTTCAGTGTGTGTGGAAGGGGATTCAGTGTGTGGGGAATGCGGTTCAGTGTGTGGGGAAGGGGTTTCAGTGTGTTGGGAATGGTTTCAGTGAGTGGGGAAGGGGTTTCACTGTGTGGGGAAGGGGTTTCTGTGTGTGGGGAATGGTTTCAGTGTGTGGGGAAGGGGTTTCAGTGTGTGGGGAAGGGTTTCAGTGTGTGGGGAAGGGGTTTCAGTGTGTGGGGACGGTGTTTCAGAGTGTGGGGAAGGGGTTTCAGTGTGTGGGAAATGGTTTCAGTGTGTGGGGACGGGTTTCAGTGTGTGGGGAAGGGTTTCAGTCGGTGGGGAAGGGGTTTCACTGTTTGGGGAAGGGGTTTTAGTGTGTGGGGAAGTGGTTTCAGTGTGTGTGGAAGGGGTTTCAGTGAGTGGGGAATGGTTTCAGTGTGTGGGGAAGGGGTTTCAGTGTGTGTGGAAGGGGTTTCAGTGTCTGGGAAATGTGGTTCAGTGTGTGGGGAAGATGTTTCAATGGTTGGGGAAGGGGTTTCAGTGTGTGGGGAATGGTTTCAGTGTGTGGGGAAGGGGTTTCAGTGTGTGGTGAATGGTTTCAGTGTGTGGGGAAGGTGTTTCAGTGTGTGGGGACGGGGTTTCAGTGTGTGGAGAAGGGCATTCAGTGTGTCGGAAATGGTTTCAGTGTGTGGGGACGGGTTTCAGTGAGTGGGCAAGGGTTTCAGTGTGTGGGGAAGGGGTTTCACTGTGTGGGGAAGGGGTATCAGTGCGTGGGAATGGTTTCAGTGTGCTGGGAAGGTATTCGCTGTGTGGGGAAGGTGTCTCACTGTGAGGGGAAGTGTTTTTTGTGTGTGGGGAATGGATTCACTGTGTGGGGAATGGTTTCAGTGTGGGGGGAAGGGGTTTCACTGTGTGTGGAATGTGTTTCAGTGTGGGGTGAAGGGGATTCAGTGTGTGGGGAAGGGTTTCAGTGTGTGGGGAAGGGATTCAGTGTGTGGGGAAGGGGGTTCAGTATGTGGGGAAGGGTTTCAGCGTGTGGGGAATGGTTTCAGTGTGTGGGGAATGGTTCCAACGTGTGGGGAGGGGTTTCAGTGTGTGGGGAAGGGTTTCAGTGTGTGGGGAATGAGTTTCAGTGTGTGGGGAAGGGTTTCAGTGTGTTGGTATGGGTTTCAGTGTGAGGGGAAGGGTTTCGGTGTTTGGGGAAGGAGTTTCAGTGTGTGGGGAAGGTGTTTCACTGTGTGGGGACGGGGTTTCAGTGTGTGGGGAAGGGGTTTCAGTGTGTAGGATAGTTATACATTGTGTGGGGAAGGTGTCCCACTGTGAGGGGAAGTGTTTTCAGTGTGTGGGGAATGGATTCACAGTGTGGGGAATGGTTTCAGTGTGTGGGGAAGGGGTTACACTGTGTGTGGAAGGTGTTTCAGTGTGGGGTGAAGGGGATTCAGTGTGTGGGGAAGGGTTTCAGTGTGTGGTGAAGGGATACAGTGTGAGGGGAAGGGGTTTCAGTATGTGGGGCAGGGTTTCAGTGTGTGGGGAATGGTTTCAGTGTGTGGGGAATGGTTTCAGCGTGTGGGGAATGGTTTTCTGTGTGTGGGGAAGGATTTCAGTGTATGGGGAGCGGTTACAGTGTGTGGGGAAGGGTTTCAGTGTGTGGGGAAGGAGTTTCAGTGTGTGGGGAAGGGTTTCAGTGTGTTGGTATGGGTTTCAGTGTGAAGGGAAGGGTTTCAGTGTGTGGGGAAGGAGTTTCAGAGTGTGGGGAAGGTGTTTCACTGTGTGGTGAAGGGGTTTCAGTGTGTGGGGAAGCGGTTTCAGTGTGTAGGGTAGGGGTTTCAGCGTGTGGGGAAGGGTTTCAGTGTGTGGGGAAGGGGTTTCAGTGTGTGGGGAAGAGATTTCACTGTGTGGGGATGGGTTTTCAGTGTGTGGGGAAGATGTTTCAGTGGGTGGGGACGGGGTTTCTGTGTGTGGGGAAGGGGTTTCCGTGTGTGGGGAAAGGGTTTCAGTGTGTGGGGAAGGGGTTTCACTGTGTGGGGAAGGGGTTTCAGTGTGTGGGGAAGGGGTTTCAGTGTGTGGGGAATGGTTCCAGTGTGTGGGGCAAGGGTTTCAGTGTGTGGGGAAGGGGTTTCAGTGTGTGGGGAAGGGGATTCACTGTGTGGGGAAGGGGTTTCAGTGTTTGGGGAAGGGGATTCGGTGTGTGGGGACGTTGTTTCAGTGTGTGGGGAAGGGGTTTCAGTGTGTGGGGAAGGGGTTTCAGTGTGTGGGGAAGGGCTTTCAGTGCGTGGGGAATGGTTTCAGTGTGTGGGGACGGGTTTCAGTGTGTGTTGAAGGGGTTTCAGTGTGTGGGGAAGGGGTTTCACTGAGTGGGGAAGGGGTTTCAGTGTGTGGGGAAGGGGTTTAACTGTGTGGGGAAGGGGTTTCAGTGTGTGGGGAAGGGGTTTCAGTGTGTGGGGAATGGTTCCAGTGTGTGGGGCAAGGGTTTCAGTGTGTGGGGAAGGGGTTTCAGTGTGTGGGGAAGGGGATTCACTGTGTGGGGAAGGGGTTTCAGTGTTTGGGGAAGGGGATTCGGTGTGTGGGGACGTTGTTTCAGTGTGTGGGGAAGGGGTTTCAGTGTGTGGGGAAGGGGTTTCAGTGTGTGGGGAAGGGGTTTCGGTGTATGGGGAATGGTTTCAGTTTGTGGGGAATGGTTTCAGTGTGTGGGGAATGGTTTCAGCGTGTGGGGAAGGGGTTTCAGTGTGTGGGGAAGGATGTCAGTGTGTGGGGAGGTGTTTCACTATGTGTGGAATGTGTTTCAGTGTGTGGGGAAGGGGTTTCAGTGTGTGGGGAAGGGTTTCAGTGTGTGGGGAAGGGTTTCAGTGTGTGGGGAAGGGGTTTCAGTGTGTGGGGAAGGGTTTCAGTGTGTGGGGAAGGGTTATACTGTGTGGGGAAAGGATTTCAGTGTGTGCGGAAGGTGATTCAGTGCGTGGGGAATGGTTTCAGTGTGTGAGGAAGGGGTTTCAGTGTGTGGGGAAGGGGCTTCAGTGTGTGTGGAAGGGGTTTCAGTATGTGGGGAATGGTTTCAGTGTGTGGGGAAGGGGTTTCAGTGTGTGGGGTATGGTTTCAGTGTGTGGGGAAGGGGTTTCACTGTGTGGGGAAGGGGTTTCTGTGTGTGGGGAATGGTTTCCGTGTGTGGGGCAAGGGTTTCAGTGTGTGGGGAAGGGGTTTCAGTGTGTGGGGAAGGAGTTTCAGAGTGTGGGGAAGGTGTTTCACTGTGTGGGGAAGGGGTTTCAGTGTGTGGGGAAGCGGTTTCAGTGTGTAGGGTAGGGGTTCCAGCGTGTGGGGAAGGGTTTCAGTGTGTCGAGAAGGGGTTTCAGTGTGTGGGGAAGAGGTTTCAGTGGGTGGGGACGGGGTTTCTGTGTGTGGGGAAGGGGTTTCCGTGTGTGGGGAAAGGGTTTCAGTGTGTGGGGAAGGGATTTCACTGTGTGGGGAAGGGGTTTCAGTGTGTGGGGAAGGGGTTTCAGTGTGTGGGGAATGGTTCCAGTGTGTGGGGCAAGGGTTTCAGTGTGTGGGGAAGGGGTTTCAGTGTGTGGGGAAGGGGATCCACTGTGTGGGGAAGGGGTTTCAGTGTTTGGGGAAGGGGATTCGGTGTGTGGGGAAGGGGTTTCAGTGCGTGGGGAAGGGGTTTCAGTGAGTGGGGAAGGGGGTTCAGTGTGTGGGGAAGGGGTTTCAGTGCGTGGGGAATGGTTTCAGTGTGTGGGGACGGGTTTCAGTGTATGTTGAAGGGGTTTCAGTGTGTGGGGAAGGGGTTTCACTGAGTGGGGAAGGGGTTTCAGTGTGTGGGGAATGGTTTCAGTGTGTGGGGAAAGGATTTCAGTGTGTGGGGAAGGCGATTCAGTGTGTGCAGAAGGGGATTCTCTGTGTGGGGAAGGGGTTTCAGTGTGTGGGGAAGGGGTTTCAGTCTGTGGGGAAGGGGTTTCTGTGTATGGGGAATGGTTTCAGTGTGTGGGGAAGGGTTTCAGTGTGTGGGGAATGGTTTCAGTGTGTGGGGAATGGTTTCAGCGTGTGGGGAAGGCGTTTCAGTGTGTGGGGAAGGATTTCAGTGTGTGGGGAGGTGTTTCACTATGTGTGGAATGTGTTTCAGTGTGTGGTGAAGGGGTTTCAGTGTGTGGGGAAGGGTTTCAGTGTGTGGGGAAGGGTTTCAGTGTGTGGGGAAGGGGTTTCAGTGTGTGGGGAAGGGTTTCAGTGTGTGGGGAAGGGATATACTGTGTGGGGAAATGATTTCAGTGTGTGGGGAAGGTGATTCAGTGTGTGGGGAATGGTTTCAGTTTGTGGGGAAGGGGTTTCAGTGTGTGGGGAAGGGGTTTCAGTGTGTGTGGAAGGGGTTTCAGTGTGTGGGGAATGGTTTCAGTGTGTGGGAAGGGGTTTCAGTGTGTGTGGAAGGGGATTCAGTGTGTGGGGTATGTTTTCAGTGTGTGGGGAAGGGGTTTCACTGTGTGGGGAAGGGGTTTCTGTGTGTGGGGAATGGTTTCCGTGTGTGGGGCAAGGGTTTCAGTGTGTGGGGAAGGGGTTTCAGTGTGTGGGAAGGAGTTTCAGAGTGTGGGGAAGATGTTTCACTGTGTGGGGAATGGGTTTCTGTGTGTGGGGAAGCGGTTTCAGTGTTTAGGGTAGGGGTTCCAGCGTGTGGGGAAGGGTTTCAGTGTGTCGAGAAGGGGTTTCAGTGTGTGGGGAAGGGGTTTCAGTGTGTGGGAAGGAGTTTCAGAGTGTGGGGAAGATGTTTCACTGTGTGGGGAAGGGGTTTCAGTGTGTGGGGAAGCGGTTTCAGTGTGTAGGGCAGGGGTTCCAGCGTGTGGGGAAGGGTTTCAGTGTGTCGAGAAGGGGTTTCAGTGTGTGGGGAAGGGATTTCACTGTGTGGGGAAGGGGTTTCTGTGTGTGGGGAAGGGGTTTCAGTGTGTGGGGAATGGTTCCAGTGTGTGGGGCATGGGATTCAGTGTGTGGGGAAGGGGTTTCAGTGTTTGGGGAAGGGGATCCACTGTGTGGGGAAGGGGTTTCAGTGTTTGGGGAAGGGGATTCGGTGTGTGGGGAAGGGGTTTCAGTGCGTGGGGAAGGGGTTTCAGTGAGTGGGGAAGGGGGTTCAGTGTGTGGGGAAGGGGTTTCAGTGCGTGGGGAATGGTTTCAGTGTGTGGGGACCGGTTTCAGTGTATGTTGAAGGGGTTTCAGTGTGTGGGGAAGGGGTTTCACTGAGTGGGGAAGGGGTTTCAGTGTGTGGGGAATGGTTTCAGTGTGTGGGGAAAGGATTTCAGTGTGTGGGGAAGGTGATTCAGTGTGTGGAGAAGGGGATTCTCTGTGTGGGGAAGGGGTTTCAGTGTGTGGGGAAGGGGTTTCAGTCTGTGGGGAAGGGGTTTCTGTGTATGGGGAATGGTTTCAGTGTGTGGGGAAGAGTTTCAGTCTGTGGGGAATGGTTTCAGTGTGTGGGGAATGGTTTCAGCGTGTGGGGAAGGCGTTTCAGTGTGTGGGGAAGGATTTCAGTGTGTGGGGAGGTGTTTCACTATGTGTGGAATGTGTTTCAGTGTGTGGGGAAGGGGTTTCAGTGTGTGAGGAAGGGTTTCAGTGTGTGGGGAAGGGTTTCAGTGTGTGGGGAAGGGGTTTCAGTGTGTGGGGAAGGGTTTCAGTGTGTGGGGAAGGGATATACTGTGTGGGGAAAGGATTTCAGTGTGTGGGGAAGGTGATTCAGTGTGTGGGGAATGGTTTCAGTTTGTGGGGAAGGGGTTTCAGTGTGTGGGGAAGGGGTTTCAGTGTGTGTGGAACGGGTTTCAGTGTGTGGGGAATGGTTTCAGTGTGTGGGGAAGGGGTTTCAGTGTGTGTGGAAGGGGATTCAGTGTGTGGGGAATGCGGTTCAGTGTGTGGGGAAGGGGTTTCAGTGTGTTGGGAATGGTTTCAGTGTGTGGGGAAGGGGTTTCACTGTGTGGGGAAGGGGTTTCTGTGTGTGGGGAATGGTTTCAGTGTGTGGGGAAGGGGTTTCAGTGTGTGGGGAAGGGTTTCAGTAGTGGGGAAGGGGTTTCAGTGTGTGGTGACGGTGTTTCAGAGTGTGGGGAAGGGGATTCAGTGTGTGGGAAATGGTTTCAGTGTGTGGGGACGGGTTTCAGTGTGTGGGGAAGGGTTTCCGTCGGTGGGGAAGTGGTTTCACTGTTTGGGGAAGGGGTATCAGTGTGTGGGGAATGGTTTCAGTGTGTGGGGAAGGTATTCAGTGTGTGGGGAAGGAGTTTCACTGTGAGGGGACGGGGTTTCAGTGTGTGGGGAAGGGGTTTCAGTGTGTAGGGTAGGGGTTTCAGTGTGTGGGGAAGGGTTTCAGTGTGTGGGGAAGGGGTTTCAGTGTGTGGGGAAGGAGTTTCACTGTGTGGGGATGGGTTTTCAGTGTGTGGGGAAGATGTTTCAGTTTGTGGGGACGGGGCAACAGTGTGTGGGGAAGGGGATTCCGTGTGTGGGGAAGGGGTTTCAGTGTGTGGGGAATTGTTTCAGTGTGTGGGGAAAGAATTTCAGTGTGTGAGGAAGGGGATTCTCTGTGTGGGGAAGTTGTTTCAGTGTGTGGGGAAGGGGTTTCAGTGTGTGGGGAAGGGATATACTGTGTGGGGAAAGGATTTCAGTGTGTGGGAAGGTGATTCAGTGTGTGGGGAATGGTTTCAGTTTGTGGGGAAGGGGTTTCAGTGTGTGGGGAAGGGGTTTCAGTGTGTGTGGAAGGGGTTTCAGTGTGTGGAGAATGGTTTCAGTGTGTGGGGAAGGGGTTTCAGTGTGTGTGGAAGGGGATTCAGTGTGTGGGGAATGCGGTTCAGTGTGTGGGGAAGGGGTTTCAGTGTGTTGGGAATGGTTTCAGTGTGTGGGGAAGGGGTTTCACTGTGTGGGGAAGGGGTTTCTGTGTGTGGGGAATGGTTTCAGTGTGTGGGGAAGGGGTTTCAGTGTGTGGGGAAGGGTTTCAGTGTGTGGGGAAGGGGTTTCAGTGTGTGGGGACGGTGTTTCAGAGTGTGGGGAAGGGGATTCAGTGTGTGGGAAATGGTTTCAGTGTGTGGGGACGGGTTTCAGTGTGTGGGGAAGGGTTTCAGTCGGTGGGGAAGGGGTTTCACTGTTTGGGGAAGGGGTATCAGTGTGTGGGGAATGGTTTCAGTGTGTGGGGAAGGTATTCAGTGTGTGGGGAAGGAGTTTCACTGTGAGGGGACGGGGTTTCAGTGTGTGGGGAAGGGGTTTCAGTGTGTAGGGTCGGGGTTTCAGTGTGTGGGGAAGGGTTTCAGTGTGTGGGGAAGGGGTTTCAGTGTGTGGGGAAGGAGTTTCACTGTGTGGGGATGGGTTTTCAGTGTGTGGGGAAGATGTTTCAGTGTGTGGGGACGGGACAACAGTGTGTGGGGAAGGGGTTTCCGTGTGTGAGCAAGGGGTTTCAGTGTGTGGGGAATGGTTTCAGTGTGTGTGGAAGGGGATTCAGCGTGTGGGGAATGCGGTTCAGTGTGTGGGGAAGGGGTTTCAGTGTGTTGGGAATGGTTTCAGTGTGTGGGGAAGGGGTTTCACTGTGTGGGGAAGGGGTTTCTGTGTGTGGGGAATGGTTTCAGTGTGTGGGGAAGGGCTTTCAGTGTGTGGGGAAGGGTTTCAGTGTGTGGGGAAGGGGTTTCAGTGTGTGGGGACGGTGTTTCAGAGTGTGGGGAAGGGGATTCAGTGTGTGGGAAATGGTTTCAGTGTGTGGGGAAGGGTTTCAGTCGGTGGGGAAGGGGTTTCACTGTTTGGGGAAGGGGTATCAGTGTGTGGGGAATGGTTTCAGTGTGTGGGGAAGGTATTCAGTGTGTGGGGAAGGAGTTTCACTGTGAGGGGACGGGGTTTCAGTGTGTGGGGAAGGGGTTTCAGTGTGTAGGGTAGGGGTTTCAGTGTGTGGGGAAGTTGTTTCAGTGTGTGGGGAAGGGGTTTCAGTGTGTGGGGAAGGGCATTCACTGTGTGGGGAGGAGGTTTCAGTGTGTGGGGAAGGGGTTTCACTGTGTGGGGAAGGGGTTTCAGTGTGTGGGGAAGGATTTCAGTCTGTGGGGAGGGGTTTCACTATGTGTGGAATGTGTTTCAGTTTGTGGGGAAGGGATTTCAGTGTGTGGGGAAGGGTTTCATTGTGTGGGGAAGGGGTTTCAGTGTGTGGGGAAGGGTTTCAGTGTGTGGGGAAGGGTTTAACTGTGTGGGGAAGGTGGTTCAGTGTGTGGGGAAGGGGACTCAGTGTGTGGGGAAGGGTTTCAGTGTGTGGGGAAAGGATTTCAGTGTGTGTGGAAGGTTTTTCAGTGTGTGGGGAAGGGGATTCTCTGTGTGGGGAAGGGGTTTCAGTGTGTGGGGAAGGAGTTTCAGTGTGTGGGGTATGGTTTCAGTGTGTGGGGAAGGGGTTTCAGTGTGTGGGGAAGGGGTTTCAGTGTGTGTGGAAGGGGTTTCAGTGTGTGGGGAATGGTTTCAGTGTGTGGGGAAGGGGTTTCAGTGTGTGTGGAAGGGGTTTCAGTGTCTGGGGAATGTGGTTCAGTGTGTGGGGAAGTTGTTTCACTGTGTGGGGAAGGGGTTTCAGTGTGTGGGGAATGGTTTCAGTGTGTGGGGAAGGGGTTTCAGTGTGTGGTGAAGGGTTTCTGTGTGTGGGGTAGGGGTTTCAGTGTGTGGGGACGGGGTTTCAGTGTGTGGGGAATGGTTTCAGTGTGTGGGGACGGGTTTCAGTGTGTGGGGAAGGGGTTTCACTATGTGGGAAAAGAGTTTCAGTGTGTGGGGAAGGGGTTTCACTGTGTGGGGAAGGGGTTTCAGTGTGTGGGGAAGGGGTTTCACTGTGTGGGGAAGGGGTTTCAGTGTGTGGGGAAGGATTTCAGTGTGTGGGGAAGGGTTTCACTATGTGTGGAATGTGTTTCAGTGTGTGGGGAAGGGGTTACAGTGTGTGGGGAAGTGTTTCAGTGTGTGGGGAAGCGTTTCAGTGTGTGGGGAAGGGGTTTCAGTGTGTGGGGAAGGGTTTCACTGTGTGGGGAAGGTGCGTCAGTGTGTGAGCAAGGGGTTTCAGTGTGTGGGCAATGGTTTCAGTGTGTGGGGAAGGGGTTTCAGTGTGTGGGGAAAGGGTTTCAGTGTGTGTGGAAGGGGTTTCAGTGTGTAGGGAATGGTTTCAGTGTGTGGGGGTGGGGTTTCAGTGTGTGTGGAAGGGGTTTCAGTGTCTGGGGAAGGGGTTTCCGTGTGTGGGGAAAGGGTTTCAGTTTGTGGGGAAGGGGTTTCACTCTGTGGGGAAGGGGTTTCAGTGCGTGGGGAAGGGGTTTCAGTGTGTGTGGAATTGTTTCAGTGTGTGGGGCAAGGGTTTCAATGTGTGGGGAATGTGTTTCAATGTGTGGGGAAGGGGATTCACTGTGTGGGGAAGGGGCTTCAGTGTTTGGGGAAGGGGTTTCGGTGTGTGGGGACGTTGTTTCAGTGTGTGGGGAAGGGGTTTCAGTGTGTGGGGACAGGTTTCAGTGTGTGGGGAAGGGGTTTCAGTGTGTGGGGAAGGGGTTTCACTGTGTGGGGATGGGGTTTCAGTGTGTGGGGAAGGATTTCAGTGTGTGGGGAGGGGTTTCCCTATGTGTGGAATGTGTTTCAGTGTGTGGGGAAGGTGTTTCAGTGTGTGGGGAAGGGTTTCAGTGTGTGGGGAAGAGGTTTCAGTGTGTGGGGAAGGGTTTCAGTGTGTGGGGAAGGGATTCACTGTGTGGGGAAGGTGCTTCAGTGTGTGGGAAAGGGGACTCAGTGTGTGGGGAAGGGTTTCAGTGTGTGGGGAAAGGATTTCAGTGTGTGGGGAAGGTGATTCAGTGTGTGGGGAAGGGGATTCTCTGTGTGGGGAAGGGGTTTCAGTGTGTGGGGAAGGGGTTTCAGTGTGTGGGGAATGGTTTCAGTGTGTGGGGAAGGGGTTTCAGTGTGTGGGGGAGGGGTTTCCGTGTGTGTGGAAGGGGTTTCAGTGTGTGGGGAATGGTTTCAGTGTGTGGGGAAGGGGTTTCAGTGTCTGGGGAATGAGGTTCAGTGTGTGGGGAAGGTGTTTCACTGTGTGGGGAAGGGGTTTCAGTGTGTGGGGAATGGTTTCAGTGTGTGGGGAAGGGGTTTCAGTTTGTGGTGAAGGGTCTCAGTGTGTGGGGAAGGGGTTTAATTGTGTGGGGACGGGGTTTCAGTGTGTGGGGAATGGTTTAAGTGTGTGGGGACGGGTTTCAGTGTGTGGGGAAGGGGTTTCACTGTGTGGAAAAAGGGATTCAGTGTGTGGGGAAGGGTTTTCACTGTGTGGGGAAGGGGTTTCAGTGTGTGGGGAAGGGGTTTCACTGTGTGGGGAAGGGGTTTCAGTGTGTGGGGAAGGATTTCAATGTGTGGGGAAGGGTTTCACTATGTGTGGAATGTGTTTCAGTGTGTGGGGAATGGGTTTCAGTGCGTGGGGAAGGGTTTCAGTGTGTGGGGAAGCGTTTCAGTGTGTGGGGAAGGCGTTTCAGTGTGTGGGGAAGTGTTTCAGTGAGTGGGGAAGGGTTTCACTGTGTGGGGAAGGTGCTTCAGTGTGTGGGGAAGGGGACTCAGTTTGTGGGGAAGGGTTTCAGTGTGTGGGGAAAGGATTTCAGTGTGTGGGGAGGGTGATTCAGTGTGTGGGGAAGGGGATTCTCTGTGTGGGGAAGGGGTTTCAGTGTGTGGGGAAGGGGTTTCAGTGTGTGGCGAAGGGGTTTCAGTGTGTGGGGAATGGTTTCAGTGTGTGGTGAAGGGGTTTCAGTGTGTGGGGAAGGTGTTTCCGTGTGTGTGGAAGGGGTTTCAGTGTCTCGGGAATGTGGTTCAGTGTGTGGGGAATGGTTTCAGTGTGTGGGGAAGGGGTTTCAGTGTGTGGTGAAGGGTTTCAGTGTGTGGGGAAGGGGTTTCAGTGTGTGAGGACGGGGTTTCAGTGTGTGGGGAAGGGCATTCAGTGTGTGGGAAATGGTTTCAGTGTGTAGGGACGGGTTTCAGTGTGTGGGGAAGGGTTTCAGTGTGTGGGGAAGGGGTTTCACAGTGTGGGGAAGGGGTATCAGTGTGTGGGGAATGGTTTCAGTGTGTTGGGAAGGTATTCAGTGTGTGGGGAAGGTGTCTCACTGTGAGGGGAAGTGTTTTCAGTGTGTGGGGAATGGATTCACTGTGTGGGGAATGGTTTCAGTGTGTGGGGAAGGGGTTTCACTTTGTGTGGAAGGTGTTTCAGCGTGGGCTGAAGGGGATTCAGTGTGTGGGGAAGGGTTTCAGTGTGTGGGGAATGGTTTCAGTGTGTGGGGAATGGTTTCAGTATGTGGGTATGGGTTTCAGTGTGTGGGGAATGGTTTCAGTGTGTGGGGAAGGAGGTTCAGTGTGTGGGAAGGTGTTTCACTGTTTGGGGACGGGGTTCAGTGTGTGGGGAATGGTTTCAGTGTGTGGGGAATGGTTTCAGAGTGTGGGGAACGGGTTTCAGTGTGTGGGGAATGATTTCAGTGTGTGGGGAATGGTTTCAGCGTGTGGGGAAGGGGTTTCTGTGTGTGGGGAAGGATTTCAGTGTGTGGTGAGGGGTTTCAGTGTGTGGGGAAGGGTTTCAGTGTGTGGGGAAGGAGTTTCAGTGTGTGGGGATGGGTTTCAGTGTGTTGGTATGGGTTTCAGTGTGAGGGGAAGGGTTTCAGTGTGTGGGGAAGGAGTTTCAGTGTGTGGGGAAGGTGTTTCACTGTGTGGGGACGGGGTTTCAGTGTGTGGGGAAGGGGTTTCCGTGTGTAGGGTAGGTATACAGTGTGTGGGGAAGGTGTCTCACTGTGAGGGGAAGTGTTTTCAGTGTGTGGGGAATGGATTCACTTTGTGGGGAATGGTTTCAGAGTGTGGGGAAGGGGTTTCAGTGTGTGTGGAAGGTGTTTCAGTGTGGGGTGAAGGGGATTCAGTGTGTGGGGATGGGTTTCAGTGTGTGGGGAAGGGGTTTCAGTGTGTGGGGAATGGTTTCAGTGTATGGGGAAGGTGTTTCACTGTGTGGGGAAGGGGTTTCTGTGAGTGGGGAATGGTTTCAGTGTGTGGGGAAGTGGTTTCAGTGTGTGGGGAAGGGTTTCAGTGTGTGGGGAAGGGTTTTCAGTGTGTGGGGACGGTGTTTCAGTGTGTGGGGAAGGGGATTCAGTGTGTGGGAAATGGTTTCAGTGTGTGGGGACGGGTTGCAGTGTGTGGGGAAGGGTTTCAGTCTGTGGGGAAGGGGTTTCACTGTGTGGGGAAGGGGTATCAGTGTGTGGAGAATGGTTTCAGTGTGTGGGGAAGGTATTCAGTGTGTGGGGAAGGAGTTTCACTGTGAGGGGACGGGGTTTCAGTGTGTGGGGAAGGGGCTTCAGTGTGTAGGGTATGGGTTTCCGTGTGTGGGGAAGGGTTTCAGTGTCTGGGGAAGGGGTTTCAGTGTGTGGGGAAGGAGTTTCACTGTGTGGGGATGGGTTTTCATTGCGTGGGGAAGATGTTTCAGTGTGTGGGGACGGGGCTTCAGTGTGTGGGGAAGGGGTTTCCGTGTGTGGGGAAGGGGTTTCAGTGTGTGGGGAATTGTTTCAGTGTGTGGGGAAAGGATTTCAGTGTGTGGGGAAGGGGATTCTCTGTGTGGGGAAGTGGTTTCAGTGTGTGGGGAAGGGGTTTCAGTGTGTGAGCAAGGGGTTTCAGTGTGTGGGGAATGGTTTCAGTGTGTGGGGAAGGGATTTCAGTGTGTGGGGAAGGGGTTTCAGTGTGTGTGGAAGGGGTTTCAGTGCTTGGGGAAAGGTTTTTGGTGTGTGAGGGTGGGGTTTCAGGGTGTGTGGAAGGGGTTTCAGTGTGTGGGGAAGGGGTTTCCGTGTGTGGGGAAAGGGTTTCAGTGTGTGGGGAAGGGGTTTCACTGTGTGGGGAAGGGGTTTCAGTGTGTGGGGAAGGGGTTTCAGTGTGTGTGGAATTGTTTCAGTGTGTGGGGCAAGGGTTTCAATGTGTGGGGAAGGTGTTTCAGTGTGTGGGGAAGGGGATTCACTGTGTGGGGAAGGGGCTTCAGTGTTTGGGGAAGGGGTTTCGGTGTGTGGGGACGTTGTTTCAGTGTGTGGGGAAGGGGTTTCAGTGTGTGGGGACGGGGTTTCAGTGTGTGGGGAAGGGGTATCTGTGCGTGGGGAATGTTTTCAGTGTGTGGGGACGGGTTTCAGTGTCTGGGGAAGGGGTGTCACTGTGTGGGGAAAGGGTTTCAGTGTGTGGGGAATGGCATTCACTGTGTGGGGAAGGGGTTTCAGTGTGTGGGGAAGGGGTTTCACTGTGTGGGGAAGGGGTTTCAGTGTGTGAGGAAGGATTTCAGTGTGTGGGGAGGGGTTTCACTATGTGTGGAATGTGTTTCAGTGTGTGGGGAAGGGGTTACAGTGTGTGGGGAAGGGTTTCATTGTGTGGGGAAGGGGTTTCAGTGTGTGGGGAAGGGTTTCAGTGTGTGGGGAAGGGTTTCACTGTGTGGGGAAGGTGCTTCAGTGTGTGGGGAAGGGGACTCAGTGTGTGGGGAAGGGTTTCAGTGTGTGGGGAAAGGATATCAGTGTGTGGGGAAGGTGATTCAGTGTGTGGGGAAGGGGATTCTCTGTGTGGCGAAGGGGTTACAGTGTGTGGGGAAGGGGTTTCAGTTTGTGGGGAATGGTTTCAGTGTGTGGGGAAGGGGTTTCAGAGTGTGGGGAAGGGGATTCAGTGTGTGTGGAAGGGGTTTCAGTGTGTGGGGAATTGTTTCAGTGTGTGGGGAAGGGGTTTCAGTGTGTGTGGAAGGGGTTTCAGTGTCTGGGGAATGTGGTTCATTGTGTGGGGAAGGTGTTTCAGTGAGTGGGGAAGGGGTTTCAGTGTGTGCGGAATGGTTTCAGTGTGTGGGGAAGGGGTTTCAGAGTGTGGTGAAGGGGTTCAGTGTGTGGGGAAGGGTTTCAGTGTGTGGGGAAGGGGTTTCACAGTGTGGGGAAGGGGTATCAGTGTGTGGGGAATGGTTTCAGTGTGTTGGGAAGGTATTCAGTGTGTGGGGAAGGTGTCTCACTGTGAGGGGAAGTGTTTTCAGTGTGTGGGGAATGGATTCACTGTGTGGGGAATGGTTTCAGTGTGTGGGGAAGGGGTTTCACTTTGTGTGGAAGGTGTTTCAGCGTGGGCTGAAGGGGATTCAGTGTGTGGGGAAGGGTTTCAGTGTGTGGGGAATGGTTTCAGTGTGTGGGGAATGGTTTCAGTATGTGGGTATGGGTTTCAGTGTGTGGGGAATGGTTTCAGTGTGTGGGGAAGGAGGTTCAGTGTGTGGGAAGGTGTTTCACTGTTTGGGGACGGGGTTCAGTGTGTGGGGAATGGTTTCAGTGTGTGGGGAATGGTTTCAGAGTGTGGGGAACGGGTTTCAGTGTGTGGGGAATGATTTCAGTGTGTGGGGAATGGTTTCAGCGTGTGGGGAAGGGGTTTCTGTGTGTGGGGGAAGGATTTCAGTGTGTGGTGAGGGGTTTCAGTGTGTGGGGGAGGGTTTCAGTGTGTGGGGAAGGAGTTTCAGTGTGTGGGGATGGGTTTCAGTGTGTTGGTATGGGTTTCAGTGTGAGGGGAAGGGTTTCAGTGTGTGGGGAAGGAGTTTCAGTGTGTGGGGAAGGTGTTTCACTGTGTGGGGACGGGGTTTCAGTGTGTGGGGAAGGGGTTTCAGTGTGTAGGGTAGGTATACAGTGTGTGGGGAAGGTGTCTCACTGTGAGGGGAAGTGTTTTCAGTGTGTGGGGAATGGATTCACTTTGTGGGGAATGGTTTCAGAGTGTGGGGAAGGGGTTTCAGTGTGTGTGGAAGGTGTTTCAGTGTGGGGTGAAGGGGATTCAGTGTGTGGGGATGGGTTTCAGTGTGTGGGGAAGGGGTTTCAGTGTGTGGGGAATGGTTTCAGTGTATGGGGAAGGTGTTTCACTGTGTGGGGAAGGGGTTTCTGTGAGTGGGGAATGGTTTCAGTGTGTGGGGAAGTGGTTTCAGTGTGTGGGGAAGGGTTTCAGTGTGTGGGGAAGGGTTTTCAGTGTGTGGGGACGGTGTTTCAGTGTGTGGGGAAGGGGATTCAGTGTGTGGGAAATGGTTTCAGTGTGTGGGGACGGGTTGCAGTGTGTGGGGAAGGGTTTCAGTCTGTGGGGAAGGGGTTTCACTGTGTGGGGAAGGGGTATCAGTGTGTGGAGAATGGTTTCAGTGTGTGGGGAAGGTATCCAGTGTGTGGGGAAGGAGTTTCACTGTGAGGGGACGGGGTTTCAGTGTGTGGGGAAGGGGCTTCAGTGTGTAGGGTATGGGTTTCCGTGTGTGGGGAAGGGTTTCAGTGTCTGGGGAAGGGGTTTCAGTGTGTGGGGAAGGAGTTTCACTGTGTGGGGATGGGTTTTCATTGCGTGGGGAAGATGTTTCAGTGTGTGGGGACGGGGCTTCAGTGTGTGGGGAAGGGGTTTCCGTGTGTGGGGAAGGGGTTTCAGTGTGTGGGGAATTGTTTCAGTGTGTGGGGAAAGGATTTCAGTGTGTGGGGAAGGGGATTCTCTGTGTGGGGAAGTGGTTTCAGTGTGTGGGGAAGGGGTTTCAGTGTGTGAGCAAGGGGTTTCAGTGTGTGGGGAATGGTTTCAGTGTGTGGGGAAGGGATTTCAGTGTGTGGGGAAGGGGTTTCAGTGTGTGTGGAAGGGGTTTCAGTGCTTGGGGAAAGGTTTTTGGTGTGTGAGGGTGGGGTTTCAGTGTGTGTGGAAGGGGTTTCAGTGTGTGGGGAAGGGGTTTCCGTGTGTGGGGAAAGGGTTTCAGTGTGTGGGGAAGGGGTTTCACTGTGTGGGGAAGGGGTTTCAGTGTGTGGGGAAGGGGTTTCAGTGTGTGTGGAATTGTTTCAGTGTGTGGGGCAAGGGTTTCAATGTGTGGGGAAGGTGTTTCAGTGTGTGGGGAAGGGGATTCACTGTGTGGGGAAGGGGCTTCAGTGTTTGGGGAAGGGGTTTCGGTGTGTGGGGACGTTGTTTCAGTGTGTGGGGAAGGGGTTTCAGTGTGTGGGGACGGGGTTTCAGTGTGTGGGGAAGGGGTATCTGTGCGTGGGGAATGTTTTCAGTGTGTGGGGACGGGTTTCAGTGTCTGGGGAAGGGGTGTCACTGTGTGGGGAAAGGGTTTCAGTGTGTGGGGAATGGCATTCACTGTGTGGGGAAGGGGTTTCAGTGTGTGGGGAAGGGGTTTCACTGTGTGGGGAAGGGGTTTCAGTGTGTGGGGAAGGATTTCAGTGTGTGGGGAGGGGTTTCACTATGTGTGGAATGTGTTTCAGTGTGTGGGGAAGGGGTTACAGTGTGTGGGGAAGGGTTTCATTGTGTGGGGAAGGGGTTTCAGTGTGTGGGGAAGGGTTTCAGTGTGTGGGGAAGGGTTTCACTGTGTGGGGAAGGTGCTTCAGTGTGTGGGGAAGGGGACTCAGTGTGTGGGGAAGGGTTTCAGTGTGTGGGGAAAGGATATCAGTGTGTGGGGAAGGTGATTCAGTGTGTGGGGAAGGGGATTCTCTGTGTGGCGAAGGGGTTACAGTGTGTGGGGAAGGGGTTTCAGTTTGTGGGGAATGGTTTCAGTGTGTGGGGAAGGGGTTTCAGAGTGTGGGGAAGGGGATTCAGTGTGTGTGGAAGGGGTTTCAGTGTGTGGGGAATGGTTTCAGTGTGTGGGGAAGGGGTTTCAGTGTGTGTGGAAGGGGTTTCAGTGTCTGGGGAATGTGGTTCATTGTGTGGGGAAGGTGTTTCACTGTGTGGGGAAGGGGTTTCAGTGTGTGCGGAATGGTTTCAGTGTGTGGGGAAGGGGTTTCAGAGTGTGGTGAAGGGGTTCAGTTTGTGGGGAAGGGGTTTCAGTGTGTGGGGACGGGGTTTCAGTGTGTGGGGAATGGTTTCAGTGTGTGGGGACGGGTTTCAGTGTGTGGGGAAGGGGTTTCACTGTGTGGGAAAAGGGTTTCAGTGTGTGGGGAAGGTGTTTCACTGTGTGGGGAAGGGGTTTCAGTGTGTGGGGAAGGGGTTTCACTGTGTGGGGAAGGGGTTTCAGTGTGTGGGGAAGGATTTCAGTGTGTGGGGAAGGGTTTCACTCTGTGTGGAATGTGTTTCAGTGTGTGGGGAAGGGGTTTCAGTGTGTGGGGAAGGGTTTCAGTGTGTGGGGAAGCGTTTCAGTGTGTGGGGATGGGATTCAGTGTGTGGGGAAGGGTTTCACTGTGTGGGGAAGGTGCTTCAGTGTGCGGGGAATGGGACTCAGTTTGTGGGGAAGGGTTTCAGTGTGTGGGGAAAGGATTTCAGTGTGTGGGGAAGGTGATTCAGTGTGTGGGGAAGGGGATTCTCTGTGTGGGGTAGGGGTTTCATTGTGTGGGGAAGGGGTTTAAGTGTGTGGCGGAGGGGTTTCAGTGTGTGGGGAATGGTTTCAGTGTGTGGGAAAGGGGATTCAGTGTGTGGGGAAGGGGATTCCGTGTGTGTGGAAGGGGTTTCAGTTTGTGGGGAATGGTTTCAGTGTGTGGGGAAGTGGTTTCAGTCTGTGTGGAAGGGGTTTCAGTGTCTGGGGAATGTGGTTCAGTGTGTGGGGAAGGTGTTTCACTGTGTGGGGAAGGGATTTCAGTGTGTGGGGTATTGTTTCAGTGTGTGGGGAAGGGGTTTCAGTGTGTGGGGAAGGAGTTTCAGTGTGTGGGGATGGGTTTCAGTGTGTTGGTATGGGTTTCAGTGTGAGGGGAAGGGTTTCAGTGTGTGGGGAAGGAGTTTCAGTGTGTGGGGAAGGTGTTTCACTGTGTGGGGACGGGGTTTCAGTGTGTGGGGAAGGGGTTTCAGTGTGTAGGGTAGGTATACAGTGTGTGGGGAAGGTGTCTCACTGTGAGGGGAAGTGTTTTCAGTGTGTGGGGAATGGATTCACTTTGTGGGGAATGGTTTCAGAGTGTGGGGAAGGGGTTTCAGTGTGTGTGGAAGGTGTTTCAGTGTGGGGTGAAGGGGATTCAGTGTGTGGGGATGGGTTTCAGTGTGTGGGGAAGGGGTTTCAGTGTGTGGGGAATGGTTTCAGTGTATGGGGAAGGTGTTTCACTGTGTGGGGAAGGGGTTTCTGTGAGTGGGGAATGGTTTCAGTGTGTGGGGAAGTGGTTTCAGTGTGTGGGGAAGGGTTTCAGTGTGTGGGGAAGGGTTTTCAGTGTGTGGGGACGGTGTTTCAGTGTGTGGGGAAGGGGATTCAGTGTGTGGGAAATGGTTTCAGTGTGTGGGGACGGGTTGCAGTGTGTGGGGAAGGGTTTCAGTCTGTGGGGAAGGGGTTTCACTGTGTGGGGAAGGGGTATCAGTGTGTGGAGAATGGTTTCAGTGTGTGGGGAAGGTATTCAGTGTGTGGGGAAGGAGTTTCACTGTGAGGGGACGGGGTTTCAGTGTGTGGGGAAGGGGCTTCAGTGTGTAGGGTATGGGTTTCCGTGTGTGGGGAAGGGTTTCAGTGTCTGGGGAAGGGGTTTCAGTGTGTGGGGAAGGAGTTTCACTGTGTGGGGATGGGTTTTCATTGCGTGGGGAAGATGTTTCAGTGTGTGGGGACGGGGCTTCAGTGTGTGGGGAAGGGGTTTCCGTGTGTGGGGAAGGGGTTTCAGTGTGTGGGGAATTGTTTCAGTGTGTGGGGAAAGGATTTCAGTGTGTGGGGAAGGGGATTCTCTGTGTGGGGAAGTGGTTTCAGTGTGTGGGGAAGGGGTTTCAGTGTGTGAGCAAGGGGTTTCAGTGTGTGGGGAATGGTTTCAGTGTGTGGGGAAGGGATTTCAGTGTGTGGGGAAGGGGTTTCAGTGTGTGTGGAAGGGGTTTCAGTGCTTGGGGAAAGGTTTTTGGTGTGTGAGGGTGGGGTTTCAGTGTGTGTGGAAGGGGTTTCAGTGTGTGGGGAAGGGGTTTCCGTGTGTGGGGAAAGGGTTTCAGTGTGTGGGGAAGGGGTTTCACTGTGTGGGGAAGGGGTTTCAGTGTGTGGGGAAGGGGTTTCAGTGTGTGTGGAATTGTTTCAGTGTGTGGGGCAAGGGTTTCAATGTGTGGGGAAGGTGTTTCAGTGTGTGGGGAAGGGGATTCACTGTGTGGGGAAGGGGCTTCAGTGTTTGGGGAAGGGGTTTCGGTGTGTGGGGACGTTGTTTCAGTGTGTGGGGAAGGGGTTTCAGTGTGTGGGGTCGGGGTTTCAGTGTGTGGGGAAGGGGTATCTGTGCGTGGGGAATGTTTTCAGTGTGTGGGGACGGGTTTCAGTGTCTGGGGAAGGGGTGTCACTGTGTGGGGAAAGGGTTTCAGTGTGTGGGGAATGGCATTCACTGTGTGGGGAAGGGGTTTCAGTGTGTGGGGAAGGGGTTTCACTGTGTGGGGAAGGGGTTTCAGTGTGTGGGGAAGGATTTCAGTGTGTGGGGAGGGGTTTCACTATGTGTGGAATGTGTTTCAGTGTGTGGGGAAGGGGTTACAGTGTGTGGGGAAGGGTTTCATTGTGTGGGGAAGGGGTTTCAGTGTGTGGGGAAGGGTTTCAGTGTGTGGGGAAGGGTTTCACTGTGTGGGGAAGGTGCTTCAGTGTGTGGGGAAGGGGACTCAGTGTGTGGGGAAGGGTTTCAGTGTGTGGGGAAAGGATATCAGTGTGTGGGGAAGGTGATTCAGTGTGTGGGGAAGGGGATTCTCTGTGTGGCGAAGGGGTTACAGTGTGTGGGGAAGGGGTTTCAGTTTGTGGGGAATGGTTTCAGTGTGTGGGGAAGGGGTTTCAGAGTGTGGGGAAGGGGATTCAGTGTGTGTGGAAGGGGTTTCAGTGTGTGGGGAATGGTTTCAGTGTGTGGGGAAGGGGTTTCAGTGTGTGTGGAAGGGGTTTCAGTGTCTGGGGAATGTGGTTCATTGTGTGGGGAAGGTGTTTCACTGTGTGGGGAAGGGGTTTCAGTGTGTGCGGAATGGTTTCAGTGTGTGGGGAAGGGGTTTCAGAGTGTGGTGAAGGGGTTCAGTGTGTGGGGAAGGGGTTTCAGTGTGTGGGGACGGGGTTTCAGTGTGTGGGGAATGTTTCAGTGTGTGGG